>NC_079231.1:10782867-10972867 GCF_029633865.1 Lampris incognitus
CTACCTGCTGTGTACCACCTGGGTAGTCTAAAATACTACTTGCCATGTACCACCTGGGTAGTCGAAAATACTACTTGCCGTGTACCACCTGGGTAGTCTAAAATACTAATTGCCGTGTACCACCTGGGTAGTCTAATATTCATATCACATTATATTTTCATGACAAACTGAGTCAAAACTATTTAATTCGAAATGTCTCTTCCAAGTTACTGGAGCGGTAACACAACATATTTACTGTGGACTGACTATCAACACAAATAACATTGAACACCAACCAACACCCTCCCCACTCGTGAGCAGACCTGAGATCTGGGAGAGGTCTTGAATTCTGAAATACAGAATATACCTGAGCTGCTGAAATAGGGCCCTGTGGTGGACTGGCGGTCTGTCCAGGGTGTCTCCTCGCCTGCCGCCCAATGACTGCTGGGACAGGCTCCAGCATCCCCGCCACCCCGACTGGGACAAGCGGCTTGGGTAATGGATGGATGAGAACTCGAGATACAGACAACTCCCCACTCTAAAGGACAGCGGTCTGGTCTTGGTGGTCAAGACCGTAGAGGTGTGTGAAGCGGCGTCTCTGGGACCTCCCATCACTCAAATCAACAACTGATTCACGCAAACGGACGATATCTGATCTGTCCGTCAAAAAAGCCACGTGTGCTGTCACAGCGCCCCTCGGCAAAGCACCCGGACCCCTACCTGCCCTGTTTATTGCACCTTGTTCCAGATTAAAGCCCCCAACTCAGTGGCCCGAAACATAAAATTGAATCCGGAGGCTCTTCAAAGGCAGATGGAGGGCAAATGGAGTTATCCACCCCGACTGCCCCTTTCAGACTGTGATCCTCATCCAAATCCCTCTCCCACAACAAGCTGCTCCCCGTTAAGAAGACTCCCCGAGGACAGTTAAAAACTTCAATGGACTGCAGAGGAGAGAGAAACAGAAAGGTTTACTGAGCCGTGTCCAGCGCCTCACCCAGCCGTCCGTCAAGCTGGCCATTCCTGCCCGTCTGAGCAGGCCCTGGCTATCCGCTGACCATAAAACAGGTCCGCAGCAGGAAAAGCCATTGATTCTCTCTCTCTCTCTCACACACACACACACACACACACACGAGGGCGGAGAACGTAGCCTACTTTTACATGACCACCGTTAAGCAGCTCAGACATCTTTTTTCCAACAAATGACGGTTTTGTTGTGTTACATTGACAAAGTGTCACGTGCTCACCTCCTCTGCCTTGGTGTGCCTGCAGTGGTTTGGGGGTTCGGGGTGACAGAGCCGCTGCAGCTGCCGCACCTGCAACACGGGAGAGGACGGTTAGCTTACACTTAGCCTGTGTCGGTTCAGCTACACTTCTGAATGTGTTGTCATGCACCCACAACACATGACCAGCCAGCAAACGAGCAGACAACACATCACGTGTCAACACCCACAATGCAACACAACACAATTCAACACAACACAACACAATGCAACGCAACAAAACGCAATGCAACACAACACAACACAACGCAATGCAACTCAAAACAACATAACACAACACAATGCAACACAACACAATGCAACACAACACACCGCAAAGTAACACAACGCAACTCAACACAACGTAACACAACACAACACAACGCAATGCAACACAACGTAACAAAACACAACATAACACAACACAGCACAGCACAACACAACGCAATGCAACACAATGTAACACAACGCAACTCAAAACAACTCAACACAACACAGCACAACACAACACAATGTAACAACTCAACACAACCTAACAACACAACACAATGCAATGCAACACAACACAGCACATTGCAACACAACTCAACACAAAGCAACACAACAGCCACAATGGAACACAACACAACACAACACAACTAGGGATGCACCGATAGCAGATATCATGCTGATACCAGGCTGAAGTGCAGTATTGGTAATAGAGAATTTACACAAGACTACATTCAATATGTAAATAAAGCTTTATTTATATAGCACGTTTAAAAACACATAGTTACAAAGTGCTTCACACACACACACACACACAAATATAAGTAAACAAATGAATAAAATAAATTAAATTACAATATAAAACATGGCACAATGAGAAACAGACCAGACTAAACCTGAACCAAAACAAAAGACAGGCATGGGGATCTATAAAAAGCCGTACAGATGGATTTTTAGAGGCTGCTTAAAACAGTCCTAAAATTCAGCAAATCTAATAGATTGGGGAAGATTATTCCAGAGGCTTGTGGCTTAAACTGCAAAGGCGCGGTCACCCTTTGTTTTGCCGCTGGAGCGGGGGACGGATAAAAGATCGAGGTTTGAGGCTTGGAGGGGTCGAGAAGTGGAATGAGGAACGACAAGATCAGAAATGAAGCTGGGTGCAAGGTCACGCAGTGCTTTATAAGTAATCAATAAGATCTTGTAATTTATTCTGAATTTTATGGGAAGCCAATGGAAGGATGCAAGAACAGGGGTAATGTGGGACCTACGGCTGGTTCTAGTTAACAGTCTGGCAGATGCATGCTGAACCAACTGTAAACGATTTAAAGCAGCTTGACTGAGGCATGTGAAGAGGGAGTTACAATAATCTAGACGGTAGAAAATGGAAGTGTGAATTAAGAGTTTGAGATCCCTAGAAGACAAGAAAAATCTGATTTTTGTGATATTTCTAAGCTGAAGAATTCGGGAGTGTACATGGTAGTCAAAAGACATAATCTCATCTTCTGCCACCTTTCCGGGGTCAGGTCGCAGTGGCAGCAAGCTAAGCAGGGCACTCCAGATGTCCCTCTCCCCAGCAACACCCTCCAGCTCCTCCTGAGGGATCCCAAGGCGTTCCCAGGCCATATTGGACATGTAGTCCCTCCAGCGAGTTCTGGGTCTACCCCGGGGTCTCCTCCCAGTTGGCCGTGCCCGGTAAACCTCCAAAGGAAGGTGCCCAGGAGGCATCCTAATCAGATGCCCAAACCATCTCAACTGACTCCTTTCGATGCGAAGGAGCAGCGGCTCTACTCCAAGCTCCCTCCAGATGTCCGAGCTCCTCACCCTATCTCTTAAGGCTGAGCCCAGAAACCCTACGGAGGAAACTCATTTCAGCCGCTTGTATCCACGATCTCCCCCTTTCGGTCACTACCCAAAGCTCATGACCATAGGTGAGGGTTGGAATGAAGATTGACTGGTAAACAGAGCTTTGCCTTCCGGCTCCTCCCTCTTCACCACAACGGTCCGGTACAACGTCCGCATTACTGCTGATGCTGCACCAATCCGCCTGTCAATCTCCCGCTCCATCTTACACTCACTCGTGAACAAGACCCCGAGTTACTTGAACTCCTTCCCTTGGAGTAACAACTCATCCCCAACCCGGAGGGAGCAATCCACCAAAAGACAAAAAGTCAAAAGACATACTGATCAAAGACGCTACCAAGATTCTCAGCGGTAGGTTTGATATTTGAGTGAAGTGGGCCAATAAACTGATCAACTGCAGTGGAAAAGTTCTCAGGACCAGTTAAGAGAACTTCAGTTTTGTCAGGGTTTAGGTGAAGGAAATTAAGGGACATCCAATCTTTGTTGGCAGCTGAGCAATCATTGAGGACAGTTGATTGAGGTTATTGGGTTTCATGGAGAAATAGATCTGTGTATCATCGGCATAACAGTGGTATGACATGTCATGAAAGCACCTGAACAAATGACCCAGAGGAAGAATGTATAATGAGAAAAGGATTAGCCCAAGGACATATCCCTGACGGTCTCCACACACCAACATTAAAATATCTATTAGTCGAATAAGAACAAAACCAGTTTAACAGTGTATCAGAAATGCCGACTTAGTTATCCAACTCTCAAGTAAGATTGTATGATGGATGGTATCAAAGGCAGTGGTTAAATGGTGTAGAATAAGAATAGAATATTCACCTTTGTCTGCATGCATAAGAATGCCAGTCATCACTCGTAGAAATGCAGTCTCAGTGCTATGCTTGTGGTGAAAGCCGGATTGAAATTTGTTTCCAGTTGTTGGTTTCCAATATCAGTAACATGGTATAAAGAAAAAAAAGAAAGACTTGATTTACTGCATTTTTGGCAAATTGAAGTCTGTATTTTTTAATTGTGAAAAAACCTGATTCTATCTCAATTATTTTCCAAACTAATGGTCTAAATCTGCACTGTTCAACAAAACTTATGGATTGGCTCGGTACTCAGTATCAACTGATACTTAAAGATTCGTATTCAGAGTTGGTATTGGCAGTGGTATCGCAGCATCCTTAAACACAACACAACACATTGATAATGAATAAACTTTTCCACTGGAGAGACACACGCCATAAAATCTGATCTACGGTCTAAACTTCTATCATGAAAGGAAATTCTTGTAAGTTGTCATATTTTGCTTTCCTGAAGTACGACCAGTAAACATCATGATATAACTAGTTAATGCCATAATGATTAGTAAATATCATAAATATCATGAGTAGTAAACATTATATGACCTGTTAATGTTGTTCATGAATTACCTTGTAAATATCATAATGTCAAAAGTAAATATGACTAGCAAACACGAGTTGGGGGTTGCTGAGTGGTAGTGACTGAAACAAATTAAAATACCCCCCCACCCCCACTTCCTGGTTCCTATATTTCTGCAAAAACACAGGAACAGGGCCGGATGAGTAGGTTGTTGTCGTTTGACACTCCATCTTTCAAAGACTTGGCTGGTGCTCACAGTTCTCAGCGAACTAGGCAGCAATTATAGAGAAGGATCTCTACTGGAGGTGTTTGGTAAAGCCAGATGTCAGCAGAACTGTTCAGTATCCTTGACCTTCTCTATCTAAATCTGCCTGTCTTCTACTTTGATGGGTTGCTTTCCTCTCTTACTCAACAATAGCACTCAGGTAGAAATCACGCAAAGCCTCTTTAACATCTCAGATCTGCCCAGATTCGAACCCCGGCCGACTCCACAACATCCCATAAAGCATCCTGAGACCCCATCTATCTCCTTAAGGCAGTATTAGCTGTGATCCTCCTCTGTGGCTCACATGGGGGAGGGGAGCGGGACCTCCATCACATCTGGTTTACCGATCAGGAGGACAATGGATCACAGAAAACTGAAAAAAAAGAAAAGAAAGAAAAAGAGGAAAGCCACTGCCATATGATACAGCCGAGTGGGCCTTCAGCACTCATTAATCTGCTAATGTGGCGTCGGGATAGTTCCCTGGGTAATCTGTGAAGCCGCGGTCGACGTGTTTGTCTGGGTTGTGTGTGTGTGTGTGTGTGTGTGTGTGTGTGTGTGTGTGTGTGTGTGTGTAATGAGCCCAGCGATAGCCCGGTTAGATCAAAAGGAAGTGGACCTCAGAGAATTTAATAGCTCTGGACAGACGCACATACTAGCCAACGCTGCTCAAGCCTGAAGTTGGGGGCGTGTCTCAGCAGGCTTCCATTGAATCCTTCCCTTCCATCGACGGCTCCTCGAGGCCGTGTCACTCTTCCACGAGTGGGGTGTTTTGACACGAACCGGGCCTGCGTGTCGAAAGAGAGTGCGTTCTAATCCCCTCTCCCTGGCCTCTTCAGGTTCCTCGTCTGGCTTTGGGGAGGCGGGGGGGATGGAGAGAGGGAGGGAGGTAGGGTGGGGAACACTCTCGAGACTCGGCCGCGCCTGGCTTTTCTCAACACCACTTTCTCTGGAATTTGAAGGGCCCGGAATGTAATTGAGGGTAGAGAGATGAAAAGATGTGAGAGCGAGAGAGAGAGAGAGAGAGAGAGAGAGAGAGAGAGAGAGAGAGAGACAGAGAGAGAGAGACAGAGAGAGAGAGTGGGGGGGTGAGGGCAATAGGAGTTGAAAAATGGAGAGTAAATGATGGCGGAGACGAGCGTTTCCCATCATGGGGTCCGGAGATCCATAAGGAGACCATCAGAGAGGATTCTGGGAGGTCCGGGTACTGAAGGAGGGATGGTTTAATTCCGCTGTAACGGAGTTCAGCTGAAATCATCTCTACTCAGAATGACTTTTCCCATCAATTGCATTCACACCACTACAACTCTTTTTAGGAGGCGGTTCACGTTTTCACCAGTTTGAGACGCAAACGATTATGTAACCAGACGACACCGTCATAGTTTACCGGATGTTTTAGTTTTTGTACAAACACAAAACCTTACTGCGTATGAATCAGAATCAGAACACCTTGTCATTTCATTTCATGCACATACGCACATGAAATGAAACGAAACATGGTTTCCCCCAGCCCAGCAGTGCAACACAAAGACAACACACACCCAAGAACTGCAAGAACACAAATATCCAAACCAACACGTATATCCAAACTAACACATATATCCAAACCCAACACATACCTAAACTAACACATATATCCAAACTAACACACACACCTAAACTTAACAAAATAAAAATCCCTGTCCAGGAGAAGGAACACCAGCCAGGAGGACTGTCGGAATTGTTGGTCTGCATGGGCTAGCAGTTAGCTTAGCCTGCCCCCCTTCCACGTCCTGTCAGACAGCCCTCGGTGTTTCCTCTTCGGGCACAGCTCCAGGCAGGGGCCGTTGTCCTTGGGCCCACAGGATGCAGCAGACCAGGCTCCCTCAGCTGATCCAGCACCAGCTCTCCCAACCATCAAACAAAGACAAACCTAGACATAGATGTGGACAAAGACACTGCATGGACGGTACTGGGTGAGGCTGCCGCAAAAATGAATTCATGCCGCCATCTTCCCACCTCCCACAATCCTTCCACATCCTTCCCACAATAAAGGCATCTATTCATAAAATAGTCCACATGAACACAATTTTCAGAGAAACCTTCAGCGACGAGCTTATCGCTCATGTGTCTCTAACTTTTAATCAGCGACTAAACCATTGTGGGCCAGTGATGATGGGATGCTGGTGACATTGTGCCGACATCCCTCTCAAACCTCTAGGCCGGGCTACAGGGGGCTGACAGGAGCGAGAGATCACAGAGAACGAGAGCTGAGGGAAATAGTCGCTGGTTTTTTGTTTTTTCGTTATCTGTAGCGAACATGGTGTGTTCCTGTCAGTGTGTTTCGGACTTACATGACATTCCTGTGAAGAAGACTTTGTGGGGTGTCCGGGCGGCGTGGCGGTCTATTCCGTTGCCTACCAACACGGGGATCAGCAGTTTGAATTCCCATGTTACCTTCCTTTTGCAAACCCAACTGGATTCTAGTTCCCCCACCCCAGCAGGTGCCCCGACCAAGCCGGGGGGTGGGAAGCTGGCTGTGGGTATGTGTCCTGTTCGCCGCACTAGCGCCTCCTCTGGTCGGTCGGGGCACCTGCTGGGGGGGGGGAACTAGAGGGAATAGCATGATCCTCCCACGCGCTACATCCCCCTGGGGAAACTCCTCACTGTCAGGTGAAAAGAAGCAGCTGGTGACTCCACATGCATGGAGGAGGCATGTGGTAGTGTGCAGCCCTCCTGGATCAGCGAGGGGGTGGAGCAGAGACCGGGACGGCTCGGAAGAGTGGGGTGAGTGGCCGGATACAACTGGGGAGAAAAAGGGGGGGGGGATCCAAAAGAGGACGTCGTGCTGGACAAGGTTACTTGTGTACAGACAGACGTGTTATGTAAGCATGTATCTGGGCACGTGTGCCAGTTTTCTTCTGTCCTTGCATGTGTGCGTTTGTGTGGATTTTTGTATGTGTGTGTGTGCGTGCATATATATGTGACTATGTGTCCGTACACGTTTGTGTATTTATCGTCATGTACATGTTTGCATATGTGTGTATGTGTGTGCTAGCTGCAGACAGTAGATTAATGAAACATGAAGCCAGAAGTCCTCTACCGCCTCTTTCATCTGACAGCTGATCTGGAGCCAAATCAACACAGCTCTCCAGAGACGCAGGGACTCTCCCCGGCCCACGTCTTTCTGTCTACCCATCTATATGTCTACCTGCCTTTTTTTTTTGTCTGTCTGTCTCTCTCTGTCTGTCTGTCTGTCTGTCTGTCTACAGACAGCTAGATAGACAACTTTATTAGTCCCCAGTTGCTTCGGTCACTTGGTTGGAGGGTTGATGAGTTGTGCGTGGGAGGAACTGCAGGGCAGCAGCTCTGCTCCCCTGCTCTTTGGATTAAAGCCGTGTTACACTGCATGAGGTGAAAAATCAAACACACTTAACAGTCTGCCAACAACTTGTGTGCAACGTGAGCCTTTTCTCATGTTAAGTGACCACGTGTCCCTGCAGCTCCACAGTGATGCTTAGCTACACTTGTGTATGTGTGTTGTGTGTCATGTGTGTGTTATGTGTTGTGTGTGTGTTTTGTGTTATGTGCGTGTTATGTGTTGTGTGTGTTGTGTTATGTGTGTTATGTGTTATATGTGTGTTTTATGTGATGTGTGTTATGTGTGTGTTATGTGTTGTGTGTGTTATGTGTTGTGTGTGTGCGTGTTATGTGTTATATGTGTGTGTTATGTGATGTGTGTGTTATGTGTGTGTTACATGTTATGTGTGTGTTATGTGCGTGTTACGTGTTATGTGTGTTGTAGTGTTTTTGGGAGCTCCTCTTCTTCTTTGACTTCAGTCAGTTCGGGGTATAGGATTCGTTTCAGGAGTCTGTCGTTGGCGTCCTCTGGATGTGGACGAGCCACCGCAGCTGGTGATGTTCAGTTGTCTCCTGATGTGTTTGTTATACTATGTATGGTGTGTGTTATGTGTGATGTGTGTGTTATGTGTGTGTTACGTGCTATGTGTGTGTTATGTGTGTTGTAGTGTTTTTGGGAGCTCCTCTTCTTCTTTGACTTCAGTCAGCTCGGGGTATAGGATTCATTTCGGGAGTCTGTCGTTGGCGTCCTCTGGATGTGGATGAGCCACCGCAGCTGGTGATGTTCAGTAGTCGTCTCGATGGAAAGGAGATCGGCTCTTTCGAGAACTTGATTGTTGGCGACCCGTTCTTGCCAGGAAGTTCCCAGAATACTTCTCAGTTTTTGCTGGCGGAAGCTTTCTAGTTTATGGATTTGGTACTTGTAGAGGGTCCAGGCAACACAGCCGTACAGGAGGTTGAAAGAGCCACTGCACGGTAAACCCCGATTTTGGTTGAGTCTTGAGATCACGATCACAGAAAACACGGTGAGAAGGTCGGCCAAAGGCAGTGTGGGCAGCTTTCAGTCTGCTGGGGACATCCGCTTCTAGACTGCACATTTCTTGGAGGATACGTCCAAGGTACTGAAAGGATTGAACTTGTGTCTGTAGGTTGGCCATGGATGGTGATTTGAAGTGGAACTCCCGGGGTATCCTGAGGCACAACAGCAAGAAAAAACGCTCCAAGGACTGTATCAAGGGAACGCTGATCACCTCCAACATTGATCCTAAGAACTGGGAAAAAGCAGCGGAAAATCGAACGCACTGGAGAGCTGCCTGCCTGGCTGGCTCCCTCAAGACTGAAACAGACAAACGAATACATGCGGAAGGAAAGTGCCGCCGCCGAAAAATCCACCAAGGACAGAGAGCCGCAGGAACAGGTCAACCCCCTACTGTCCCCTGTCCACGCTGCTTCAGCCTCGTCTATTCTCACCTTGGACTGTCAAGCCGTCTTTGTTTAAAGCACACGACCTCATCTCTCGGAATGGATCCTCCGACACCGACCATGTGTGTTGTATGTGTGCTATGTGTGTGTTATGTATATTGTTGTATGTGTGTTATGTGTGTTGTAGGTGTGTTATGTATGTTGTTGTATGTGTGTTATGTGTTATGTATGTAGTAGTATGTGTGTTGCGTGTGTTATGTGTTATATGTGTGTTATGTTATGTGTGTTGTATGTGCGTTATATGTTATGCGTGTGTTATGTGTGTGTTGTGTATGTGTGTTATGTGTGTGGTGTGTGTGTGTTATGGGTTATGTGTGTGTTATGTGTGTGCTGTATGTGTGTTATGTGTTAGGTTTTGTGTGTTGTATGTGTGTTCTATGTTATGCGTGTGTTGTGTGCGTGTTGTGGATGTGTGTTATGTGTGTGTTGTATGTGTGTTATGTGTTATGTTATGTGTGTTATATGTTATGCGTGTTATGTGTGTGTTGTGTGTTATGTGTTGCTGAATGTGTTATGTGTGTGTTGTGTGTGTTGTATGTGTGTTGTGTGTGTTATGTGTGTGTTGTGTGTTGCTGAATGTGTGTGTTGTATGTGTGTTGTGTGTGTTATGTGTGTGTTGTGTGTGTTATGTGTTGCTGAATGTGTTTTTAAGTGTGTGTTGTATGTGTGTTGTATGTGTGTTGTGTGTGTTGTGTGTTATGTGTGTGTTATGTGTGTGTTATGGGTTATGTGTGTGTTATGTGTGTGTTGTGTATGTGTGTTATGTGTGTGTTGTGCATGTGTTATGTGTCTGTTGTATGTGTGCATCACAAGTATGAAAGACAGAGAGCTTGGTCCCATGCAGATGTGTGTATACCTGCTGCTGTTCCATACTGTCACCATGAAGCTGTTAACAAAGGTCATGACCTGGAAGAGGAATCAGAGACATGTAACAAGACGACTCAAACATACACACACACACACACACCGGGGACTCACACACACACTGGGGACGCCAAAACCAAAACCACCAGCCGGCAGACTGCAGCCAAACGCATCTCTCGCCTGCACGCTGCAGCCAAACTGCGTTTCCGTAGCAAGTACACAGACGATTTAAATCTAAACAAGCTTTGAAAAACGCCGGCCAGCGCTCGCCGGGCCCCGCTACAGCAGAGCCGGCGCTCGCTCTCCGGCGGCTCCAGCGTGTAATAAATCATTCTTTCCTCACCCCTTTTTTTCTGGAGGGCCCTTAGTGGTTCCTGTGTTTTGGGGAGGAGATGTACTCTTGGCCTCTGTAATGTGGGGACTCTGTCGGCTGTGGAGGGATCTGAGCCAGCTGCCCCCCCCACCCCTCCCCCATACCCCTGCTTTCTCTCACCCTTTCACCCCCCTCTACTTACCCCCCCCCCGCCCCTCCTCTGCTCTCCCCGTCTCACTGGATGCTCAGCACACACTCGGTGTTTGTGTGAAGGAAAAAGAGGAAACATGCAAGACAAAAAAACACACAAGTAAATTCAATTAAAAGACAATAGATGTAACGACAAGAAAGAAATGAGAGAGAGAGTCAGAGTGGGAGAGAGAGATGAGCTGACAGACGGAGAGAGAGAAAGTGAGGGAGAGAGAACGGGAGAGAGAGATAAAGTGAGGGAGAGAGACAGCGGGAGAGAGAAAGTGAGGGGGAGAGAGAGAGCGGGAGAGAGAGAGATGAGCTGACAGAGAGAGAGAGAGAGAAAGTGAGGGGAAGAGAGAGAGCGGGAGAGAGAGATGAGCTGACAGAGAGAGAGAGAGAGAGAGAGAGAGAGAGAGAAAGTGAGGGGAAGAGAGAGAGCGGGAGAGAGAGAGATGAGCTGGCAGAGAGAGAGAGAGAGAGAGAGAGAGAGAGAGAGAGAGAGAGAGAGAGAGAGAGAGAGAGAGGGAGAGAGCGATGAGCACCAGCCATAGTAACTGGGCTGAGCTTTGTCCTAAAAAGGCTGTGTGGAGTCGGCTGTGTTTGGGTTTGACGGTGTGCCGTGTTTACGCTGCGTTCGACAGGAACAGCCGACACTGGGAGATATCCCAACCACTCTTCTCTCCTCCCCCTCTCTCCTCCTGACACAGCTAAGGCCTGAGGGAGAGACAGAGGAAAGTGATAGAAAGGAAGAAAGGTGGACAGAATTGTTAGAGATACAATGATGAAGAAAAGAGAAAGAAATGGAAAGAAGGGCAGAATAGGAGGAGAGAGAGAAAGAAAGAGGAAGAAAGAAGAAGAATGGACGTGAGAATAGGCCAGTTATAGTGACAGAGAGAGAGACACACACATACAGAGACAGACAGAGAGAGAGAGAGAAATGAAGAGAAAATTGAATGGAGGTACAGAGCGATAGAGACAGAGAGAGAGAGAGAGAGAGAGAGAGGCAGAGATGAAACGAGAGAGCGGTGGAGAGTGAGTTTGAGAGAAGGGTGTATGAGAATCCAGTTCGGTTTGCAAAAGGAAGAAAAACAGACAGACAGTCGGTCAGACAGACAGCTAGACAGACAGACATTCGGTGAGACAGACGGATAGAAAAGACAGACAGACAGACAGACGAACAGACAGTTGTGAGGCAGACAAGACAGATGGACAGACAGACAGAGACACAGACTGGCAGGCGGGCGGACGGACGGGCGGACGGACGGACGGACGGACGGACGGACGGACGGACGGACGGACAGACAGACAGACAGACAGACAGACAGACAGACAGACAGACAGACAGACAGACAGACAGACAGACAGACAGACAGACAGACAGACAGACAGACAGAGAGAGAGAGAGAGAGAGAGAGAGAGAGAGAGAGAGAGAGAGAGAGAGAGAGAGAGAGAGAGAGAGAGAGAGAGAGAGAGAGAGAGAGAGAGAGAGAGAGAGAGAGAGAGGAGATTTTGTTTGGAGAATGACTCCTAACATGTGATAACACACCTTCACAGCTCAGCTGGCCACACAAAATGACTGATGGCACAAAAGAAAAAACCTTTCAGGAAAGGGAACTTTTGTCCTCAGTTGGTCAAACATGGCTGTGAACACAGACTGGGCGTTAATATGAATAACTGACACAGGATGTCCTCGTAATGGATCACTGGGTTTAGGAAACGGACTATCTCATGTAGACTGTCTCGTGTAGACCGCCCCATGTAGACCGCCCCATGTAGACCGTCTCGTGTAAACGGTCTCATGTAGACCGTCTTGTGTAACTGATCTCATGTAGACTGTCTCGTGTAGACCGCCCCATGTAGACCCCCTCATGTAGACCGTCTCATGGCAAGTGCAGTCAACATACAAACCAATCAGTCCAAGGAAGACATGAACCATTCTGGGCGCAAAAGAAAACATATTCTACACTGATTTACGTATATCTGTAACATATGGCCTATTTGAATTTTTTTTTTACAAAAAAAAGTATTTATCTTTTTTTCCCTTGTATCTGACTGACAAGAAAAATGAGAAAATTACAGAATGTGAACGATGGAGAATATCATTACAGTGTCTGTGAATGGCGGCTGAAATAAAAGCATCAATGGGCCTCATTCATCAGTCGCTCGTACTACAAAATGGTTCCTGCACACCCCTGGGATTATTTAGCCCTGAGTTTTGCCTCAGAGGCCAGTACAGAACCTGGGTAACCCCTGAATGGAGACACCAGCTGCTAACACTGATGTCTTTGCAAGCCTGGCTGATGGCTCCTTACAAGAGGTACACAATACATGTTAGGGGGAAGGAACTACAAATAACCATCAGGCTTTGCTTCTTCTGCCTGTCAGACAAATTTGAGAACTAAAAAACTTCCACGGACGTTTAAGAACAAATTTGTATGTACGAACGATTGATGAATGAGGCCCATTGTCTCATAGCACACACACACACACACACACAAAAAAACACAAAAAAGACGACATGGACTGAATTAGGCAAATACAGCTGGGAGGATTAGATGGCTTGGAGGGGTCAAATCTCTCCAGATGTACATTCCTCTCCTGTCAGCTATCTGTAAAGGAGCCAACGCGACCCTGTGACCTTTCACTGACCTCACCTCGCCTAGATTCTCCCACAGGTCTGATAGCACAAGCCTCAGTGTGTGGTGTACTGTATCTGTCTGTCTGTCTGACTGTCTCTCTGTCTGTCTGACTGTCTATCTGACTTTCTGTCTGTCTGACAGTCTATATGACCTTCTGTCTGCCTACTTTTCTTGTCTGTCTGACTTTCTGCCTATCTGTCTGTCTGACATTCTGTCTGTCTTTGTGTATGTGTCTGTCTGTCAATCTGTCTATCTGACTGTGTCTTTCTGCCTGCCTGTCTGTCTGTCTGTCTGACAGTCTGTCTGCATGTTTATCTGTCTGTGTGTATGACAGTCTGTCTATCTATCTGTGTGTGTGTGTGTCTATCTGTCTGTGTGTGTGGGTGTGTGTGTCTGTCTATCTGTGTGTCTGACTGTCTGTGTGTCTGTCAGTCTGTATGACTGTCTGTCTGTCTTTCTGTCTGTCTGAGTCTGTCTATCTGTCTGTATGACAATCTGTCTATCTGTGCGCGCGCGTGTGTGTGTGTGTGTCTGTCTATCTGTGTATGTCTGACTGTCTTGTGTGTCTGACAGTCTGTATGACTGTCTGTCTGTCTTTCTGATAGTCTGTCTGTCTGTCCGTCTATCTGTCTGTGTCTGTGTGTCTATCTGTCTGTGTGTGTGTGTGTGTGTCTGTCTGTCTGACAGTCTGTCTGTCTATCTGTCTGTGTGTCTGTCTTTCTCATGTAGAAAATTCAGGTGGCAGCTGGGAATCTGCTGTCTGTGTCTGTCTATCTGTCTGTCTGTGTGTCTGTTTTTCTGTCTGTCTGTGTGTGTGTGTGTCTGTCTGCACATCTGCAGGGGTATTGTAATTCTTTAATGAGAACCAGATTTTTAGCTCTTTCCACTTTACAAGCAAATCTAAAATCCTCTGTCAATATGCCTGCGAGGGAACCCCAGTTTGGTTTACACAGAGAACATCTGATGGGGAGAACATAATGAGCCAATCAGTCTGCCGCCAGCACAGCGAAATAAAAAACAACAATCTTAATGAAGATAAGTCATGAAGCGCCTCATTCCATGTATTACCTTTAGTTTTAATTTAACCCAAAACACATACACACACACACACACACACAATCTTGCATTTCTATCTTTGTGAGGACTCTCATTGATTACATTCATTCCCTAGCCCTTACCTTAACCTAATCCTAACCCTAACCTTAACCTAGCCCTTACCCTAACCTTAACCTAATCCTAACCTTAACCTAGCCCTTACCCTAACATTAACCTAATCCTAACCTAGCCCTTACCCTAACATTAACCTTAACCTAGCCCTTACCCTAACCTTAACCTGGCCCTTACCCTAACCTTAACCTAACGCTAATCCTAACCTTAACCCTAAACCCAAGTGCTAACCCTAAAATAGACCCACACAGATGTGAGAACTGTTCAAAATGTCCTCACTCCATGGTTAAAAACTCAAACTGATCCTGAAAACCTCATAAATATAGCTGAATAAAACGCACGCACGCACGCACGCACGCACGCACGCACGCACACACGCACACACGCACACACACACACACACACTCACACACACACACACACACACACACACATTTCAACATTTTCCTCCAACCGAGGCCAAAACGCTGCCATTACTCATGTCCGGGACACGAACACATCGTTTGCTATCTCATCTGATTCACCATTCATTTAACAGAGATGTGTGTCTGGACTGATTCCCCATCACAGATCCATTTGGAGTCATGTCACGATTCCGGAAAAACAGAGGACACAAGGCAGTTTTGGGAAATGAACCCCAAACTGTCTGGATATAAACAGCTGTCTCACGAGGAAACAATCCTCGATGGACGTTGAGCCTTTAGCATCAATAACACCAAGACAACACATGCTTTTCCAAAGTGGATACAACATTTGCAGTTAAACCCTTCACTACTTATAAGGGAATTACCGATATTTTAACATAATTCATAGTGGACATCTACACTGGGTCAAACTGCTGCTCAACCATCAGCATTTCTTGGGGGGGAAACAGGTCAGTTTTAAAGTGTGTGTGTGTGTGTGTGTGTGTTGGGAGGGGCAGTGTGTGTAGTGGGCATCTGAAACAAGCCAGATTCTTGGCTTTTCTTTGAGGGGCCTAATCAGGCGGTGACCCAATGGTGACCTCTCTCACACACCACATGACTGGCCCCGCCTCGAACCGAGTTCATGAGAAAGAAAGAGAGAGAGAGGTGGTAAAACAGGATAGACAGACGGACAGAGAGATGAAAACTGGCCAACAGACAGACCGATAAAAGGGATGGAGAATGAGAGAGACTAACCAACTCTGACAGACAGACAACAGCCATAGGACCAGTAGGGGAGAGAGGGACAGAAAGTGAGACAGACAGACAGACAGAGGCAGACCGACCGACAGAAATAGACAGACAGACACAACAACAGATCAACAGACAGACAGAGACAGACCAAGTGACAGACAGACAGAAAGACTAACAGACAGACAAACCAACAGACTGACAGACAGAGACAAAAAGCAGAAGCCAACTCTGCCTCACAGCCCAAACTTTGGATCCCGCCCTCCATGCATGTGCTTTGATGTCAGGTACACACAACGTAAGCCTTCCCATGGCCCAGTTACCTCTGGAAGTCCCGGCATCTGGACCCTGCATCCACAGGGGGAAGGGAAGAAAAAAAGAAACACACAATTAGTGACGACTGCAATGGAGCATGCGGTGGAGTTTAAATTCCACAGCCCTGTTCCCGACTTGACACGTGCCCTGCAGGTGCAGCAGCGCTGACGGGAGGTGCGTTGGACCCCCCCCCCCCAATTTACATATAGACCCGGGAAGCCAGGACTCATGCTTCCACGGCTATGATCTATTTTTAAAGGCTCTCGACATGTAAGAGAGGATTTGGTTTTTGAGTTTGTGACAGAGAGCCGGCCTGAATTAATCAATAACCAAATCACATCCGCAGGAGATGCAGCCGAGTGCTGATGTACATGATTAATTGATTGGTTGATGGTTTTTTTTCCAGACTCCCCCTACTGTGAAAATGAGAGTAAAAGAGAGAGAGAGAGAGAGAGAGAGAGAGAGAGAGAGAGAGGCAGACATACAGCTGAATGATGAACAGATGGAGAGAAAGAAAGTGAGACAGACTCACAGATAGAGAGACAGAGACGAACAGAGAAACAGAGATAAATAGAGCGACAGAGAGGGAGAAATAAGCAAAATGTCAGGGAAAAGGAAAGATACAGAGAGACAACAAAAGGGTGACAGACAGACAGACAGAAAAAGAGAGAGAGGATGGGATGGGATGAAGGCTAGCTAAACCTGCTGTCTTCCTCCTTTGATGGCTCATATCTCTTTTCTTAAAATCCTATAACTTTCTATGTGCTGAAAGCGCAGAACCACATTTCCACTGCACTACATCAATCACCGGGACATTCTCTGATCCTATTGGTCGACGGAACTGTCAGTCTCAGCACTTTCTAAATTCATTGGTTGGCGTTACAATCCGCAATTGATGCACACAACGGCTGTCTGTCCCATTTCTGCTTATTTTGGTCAGATTTCATGAGAAAATCAGCTGCTGTTTCACCACTTTCACTTCTTTTTGAGGGTTTCAGTTGTCTCCATTTCCCCAGCTGAGACATTCGCTATGTTTCTGGTTGTTGGTCGCACTCGTGGTGTCGCAGTGCTCCACATAGCCAAGGCAGCGCATGTCATTACGGATTGTACCTTTAACTACAATTATCAAGCAGGGATGGGCTGGGGGTTAATTCCTGCAAAAGCCAAAGTATCCATGACTTCCCATTATATGTCCTTTCTATATGCCCTTAAGCAAGACACTGTAACCTGTTTATTAAAATGCTACTATCAATGCTATGCCAACGCTTTCTCCAACTTCATTGGTTAAATCACCCCTCTTTCTCTGAAGTAGGCGGAGCCTCTGAGTGGGACGCATCATTGGCTGACCCGACTCACACGGCACACTTCCACGACCAATCACATCTCACCTCTGAACAACACACCTGTGTATGAATCATAAATTACCCTTCCTGTCATTGGCTGATTGAAGAGACATTTTTTTTACAGCAGATATGTGGCTGTAGTTGTACGCTTACAAATAGTACATGTATGAACAAGCCAGTTTCAATGAAACGTTCACAAAGTAAGTGCAATACGTACGGCTGGATCCACCACTACTATCTGTGAGATAAAGGACAAAATATCTCAATCTCATTTTACAATTACCAGTGACGTCACACTCAAAAGCAAAACTTCTTAGCGACCAACACGTTCCGCTTCCGGTGTGCAAAGATGGCAACGGGAATTCACATTTGCAGCGGCCTCACCCAGTACCAATGTGGAAAGATGGCCGCGCAAATTCATGTTTGCGGCGGCCTCACCAAGTACCATCCATGCAGTATCTTTGTCCGTGTCTGTGTCTTAAGTTTGTCTTTGTTTGATGGCTGGGACAGCTGGCACTGGATCGGCTGGAAGAGCTTGGTCTGTTGCGTCCTGTTGGTCCAGGGACCACGGCCCTGCCTGGAGCTGTGCCTGAAGCAGTAACACCGAGGGTGGTCTGACAGGACGCGGGGCAGGCTAAGCTAACTGCTAGCCCATGCAGACTGGCAGTTCCGATAACAGTTCCGACTGTGTTTTTAGTGTCGTCGTGTGGAGTGCGGGGAGGTGTGTTGAAGGTGTCTGGCTGGGGGAGCTGGCATTGGGTCAGCTGAGGGAGCCTGGTCTGCTGCATCCTGTGGGCCCAAGAACCACGGCTCTGACCAGAGCGGCGTCCGAAGAGGAAACACCGAGGGCAGTCTGACAGGACGTGGAAGTGGGCCAGGCTAAGCTAACTGCTAGCCCATGCAGACCAGCAGTTCCAGCTGGCATTCATTCTCCTTGAGAGTGATTTTCGTTTCGTTTTTTTAGTTTAGATATATATGTTAATTTCGGATATATGTGTTCTTGTAGTTCTTTTAGTTTTGGATGCGTGTTTTTGTCTTTGTGTTGCACTGCTGTGGGCTGGGGGAAACCATGTTTTGTTTAATTTCATGTGCGTAAGTGCATGAAATGAAATGACAAAATGTTTCTGATTCTGATTACATACCACAAACTAAAACAGACTGATGTAGGGGGCGCTACTGAACAAAAGCACATACACACAATAAACAACCCCGTCTTCCTTTAGGTTTAAAAGAACCCCAAATTCGAGTTATTCACAGTAAACACGAGCATAAACATCCGAAAAAACTGCAAAAAACACCCCAACAAATTCAGTAAATCTAACAGCAAACTAACCCTCACCACCTCTGCTAACCCTCTCCTCCCCTTCACATGGCTGACAAAGGAGAACAGGCGGCTGGTCTGACGGCCCACCTACACAGCCCGTGGCTGCCACAGCAGTGTTAAGTATAGCACACTGTTGCCATTAACAGATAGCAAAAACATGGCGCTCAGCCAGGGTGCAGAGGAGGTACACGGCATCTGCGTGCACGCGAGACACTGCCACAAACGTAGAGGTTTTGCCACAGATCACAGGTCTGGTGGCTCACGTCTCTGTGAACATGGTCCGTAATCAGAAGGTCAAATCACTTCTGAGTCGAGGTGCTGGCTGACAGAGTCTGCAAGTGTGCACGCATTCCTGTCAGTATGGGTGAAATTCAATCAGAAAGTCTACCTTGCACATCAGGACATTAGATTGTCTGAGTTCGCCTCTGGTGGGAATGCTCATGATACAGGGCGTGTAACACCATACGCCCTGTTTTGGTAAACGTGTGTTGGTTAATGCGTTCCCATGTGCACACAAACGTGTATAATGGATATGAGTGTACAGGGCAATCTGTTGGCGCTGCAGGGAAAATTAAGAACCACAATTAAGGATCCGTCAGTGTTACCAGAAACTATTCTTTAGCCAAAATACATTTGCACATACAAATGTGACATAGTGGGACAGTAACAAAAACAGTCCTAGGACCGCACACAATATTGTAAAGTGGAACGTCTAAGATAAGAACATCTGTTTGGTAAGCAAGCAGGTGAAGAGATGTTGGTAATGAGAGCTATCCTTTCAGGAATCAGGAACACTTTGTCATTTCAGTAAACCTCGAAATCTCGAATCTTGAAACATGGTTTCCCCCCGCCCACAGCAGTGCAACACAAGACAAAAACACATATCCAAATGACAAGAACCACAAGAACACATGTATCCAAACAAACACATATCCATCTAAACTAAACACAAAAACAAAGCACTGTCCAAGAGAGCGAACGCCAGCAGGATGACTGTCGGAACTGCCGGTCTGCATGGGCTAGCAGTTAGCTTAGCATGCCCCGCTTCCACGTCCTGTCAGACCACCCTCGGTGTTTCCTCTTCAGGCGCAGTTCCAGGCAGGGGCCGTGGTCCTTGGGCCCACCGGACGCAGCAGACCAGGCTCCTCCAGCCGATCCAATGCTAGTTCTCCCAGCCAGGCACCCTCGTCACACCTCCCCACAAAACCAAAAACACCACAGTCAATGCCAGGTGAGGCCGCTGCCAGACTGCCCTCGGTGTTATCAGAACTACCGGTCTGCATGGGCTAGCAGTTAGCTTAGCCTGCCCCGCTTCCATGTCCTGTCAGACCACTCTCGGTGTTCAATACAGCATGCAAACAGCAAGACTAACAATTTTACAAATAGGATTAATCTAAGTTATTGTCAGGACACTGTATCTCTTACCCTTGACCTCTTCACTCATAGCTTAATCGACGGCTGCACTTGTTGCAAGTCTCCCAGGACAAACGGGGTCAGTTTCATGCCCAACGATACAAACACAATGAACCCAGAGGAAAGAAACAGTTGGTAAAGTGGAGGTAAAGGTAGACTATAAACCATGCATCAGTAAAACGGCTCCTGGATCAGGGCTTCAGGGTGGCGACAGGGTCTTGTTCCCTGACACTGGCGGGGAAAACGTTCCACAGTGACAGGTCTCTATAGGAGGTTTCAGTGTGTATGACGTGGAGGAGTGCACGTTCCCTTTACACTTGAAATGCATGTGAAATACTAGGATGAGTCACGCAGCTGTGTGTCTATCTCTCGGCTCTCATTGGATTTCAAAGCCATGCTCGTTTTGTGTGTATGTGTGTGTGTGTGTGTGTGTGTGTGTGTGTGTGTTTGGGTGTGTGTGTTTGGGTGTGTAGGAGTGTTTGCAATTACACTGACAGAATCCCTCGGAAACTGTAATTTAACTGAAAACACACTTTCTCAAACGCAGATGCAGGACGCACACTCAGTAACACACACACACGCATGCACAAGCACACACACACACACACACACACATACACGCACAAGCACACACACATATACAAGCACAAGCACACGCTCAATGAGAGAGCTCATTTGCAGCCCTCTTTCATCCTGGGGTGGAAAGCATTCCCGTGTGTTTGTGTGGATGCAGGACTACAGGAGTACGGCTGGTATAAATACAGAGCCTGTGTTTGCAGGCCTCAGGGGGCCTCTGTTCTGCCACTCTACTAGGGGAGGGGAGGGGGGCTCCAGCTTCTCTTGAGGTCTCAACAGGAGAGCAGAGCGAATAATAATAATAGTAATGATAACAATGATTATACAAAAAAGAATATGATGAGCATAAATGCTCCTCCTGCGTTTGCAGGGGCTTCCTCCCACTGTCGACATTTCCCGTCGGTATGAAGAGCTTGTGAGTGATCGTGTGTGTGGGCCCTGTGGAATGAATAAATAATAATAACCAAATATATTTCTTTGTCCGTCTGTTTCTCAATATACCTCTTTCTCTCTCTTGCACACACACATACACAAAACCAAACACATGCACATACACACCCACAGACAAACAGCTGAGGAGTTTCAATCCATTTGCTGAATGGAGTTCTTGGCTAAACAGTCGCCACATACCACTGGGACTTACTGGGAATGGCCTACATTCTCCACGCTACACAATGCTATAAATATGGCCATTATTGCTGCAGTTTGTCATAGGCCTGACCGGGCTTGAAGTGGAAAAATAAGTGCCAGTGCTCCCCTTATTCACATGTTGTTGTTGTTTTTTTTCTAAAGATTATTTTTACCTTTTCATTAGACAGTGGAGAGGTAGACAGGAAATGAGCGAGAGAGAGGTATGCACAAAGGTCACCGGTTGGAATCAAACCAGTGACGTTGTGACCGTGCGGTATGAGCTGTAACCCCCCCCTTTACTCACATGTTGGTGTGTGCATCAGCTGGTATCAGCAAATCATTACTGCATTCTGAATAAATGAAATATATGAGGAGATATTGCTGTTCACAAGATAAATTCATTTAATCAAGGGGGCAATCATTTCAATTATCATAGTAAAAAATATTTGACTAAGTACACTAGTGTGTGGTGCAGTGAAGTCATCAGACCTTTAGTTCCTGGTATTCCCGGCGAAATCCGATACTTTCTCTTCTCTCTACTTTTAGTGTGTCACAAAAGCTACGCAGCTCTGCATCACCATGCTCTCTGCTCTGCGTCCAGTTGTCCCCCAGGCTATTATTGTAAGGTTAATGTAACATTACATAGACTCGCCGCCGACAGAGAAAAGCAGGCAGGCAGGCCAGAACGGGAACAGGTGAGCGTCACGTAGTGCCCCCAGTGCCCCCTGGGTAATGCAGTTTATTTAGGAATCGACCAGAGAACCTGATATAGAGAGGGCAGGAAAGAGTACCAGCAGCTTGTGAAAAGTGCTGGTGGGCAAGAAAAGGTCACAGTACCCTAAAAAGGAAAATGTATAACTGGCGGTACTGTGTACCGGTGAGTACTGGTCCACTTCGAACCTGACAAATGAGCCTCACACTAGAAAGTCTCTTTGCTAAAAACGGCGTGTGATTGTGTGTGTGTGTGTGTGTGGGGGGGGGGGGGTTACAGAATCATTCTCATTCACCAGTTTCAGTCTTAAAGTCTGGTGATAAAATTTCCATTTTAGAGTATACATAATGTTGCATTGACATCTTTTGTCAAATTTTGAGGTTATTGTGGTGGAACTTGATTAACAAATTAACATAAACTAAAAAAAAGGTGCTGTCTGATCATCTGTCTGTGTGTATCAGTCAGGACTACGTTTTTCAAATAAGTTAAACCTATATGCATTGTGTTTCACTTTGCCTCTAGATGAATATGGTCACAAATCACGCACTTTAAACACATTTCTCTTCAGCCACCATCATATCTGCAGTGCGTGCTATCCATCTCTAATTGCGAGCAGAGGCGCACGGTAAAACCCCTGCACGACGTCCCGCCCACTGCATCCACTCTGACCAATCGGCGGCGGGATGTGTGAGAAAACAAACAACGCGATTGGACGAAGTGAGCGGAGGGGGTTTCAAGGCGCCCCGGCCACGGAAGTCAAGTGGGTGAATAGAAGGGCGCCTGGAAACGGTGCGCGCCGAGTGGAGTGTGTGGAGTCACTCCGAGGAGTCGCTTCACTCCTGCAGCTCTCACCGAGGGAGGAATAACTTATGGACTCACTTCGGTTATTCAATCAAAAACCGACTAATATTTACGAAAAAGGAAACTTTACGATCCGCGCATTTTATCCTCTTTCTGACTTAGCGGTGGGGACAAAAAAGAAAAGTGATGCGGAGTTGGGAGACTTGGATTTCTTTGCATGCGGTGTAAAAGCTGACGAGGGGGCTCGGAAGAAATCATTATTTCACCCCGCAGCGCAATAAGGTCAGCTAACTAACCGGCCAGCAACTTCACTCGAGGCGCTTTGGAAACTTTTTCTTTTCTTCGGGATTATAATTCACTGTATTCGGCCCGAAAGTGGAGTATGAATAAATCCTGTAATCCACCATTTTCTTGGAGAGTTACGAAAACTGCCCTGGAATAAGGAATGCAGCAGACGGAGTGACTCTGAAGGCGTCCGGGGAAAAAAGACGAGTCGGTTCCGTTTCACGCAGCGGCAAAAATCAGCGCTACCTTTTTTATTTTGTTTGTCGACGACTAACGATTATATAATTATTCGGAGTTTTGGTTAACTATTTTCTCCAGTTGGAGTAAACCGGCTGCTGGTATCATGGCGGTGGGGGGAAGCTGGCGGTGCCTTTGGATAACGGGCTGCGCGCTGGTGGCGGTTCTGGTTCTGGTTCCGCCGTGTGCGGGGCAGTACCACGGAGAGAAAGGCATCTCAATCCCCGAACACGGTTTCTGCCAGCCCATCTCCATCCCTCTGTGCACCGACATCGCCTACAACCAGACCATCATGCCTAACCTTTTGGGTCACACCAACCAGGAGGACGCCGGGCTGGAGGTCCACCAGTTCTACCCGCTGGTGAAGGTGCAGTGCTCGATGGACCTCAAGTTTTTTCTGTGCTCCATGTATGCCCCGGTGTGCACGGTCCTGGAGCAGGCCATCCCCCCGTGCCGTTCCCTGTGTGAGCGTGCACGGCAGGGCTGTGAGGCTCTCATGAACAAATTCGGGTTCCAGTGGCCGGAGCGGCTGCGCTGCGAGAACTTCCCTGTGCACGGCGCAGGGGATATCTGTGTGGGTCAGAACACATCAGACACCGACGTCCCCACATCAGATCCCACCCCCAAGATCCCTGACCCTGTGACCTTGCCGCCATTCATCGGCCGCCCCGCCCAGCCCTTCTCCTGCCCCCTGCAGCTCCAGGTGCCCTCATACCTCAACTACCAGTTCCTGGGAGTGAAGGACTGTGGCGCGCCCTGCGAGGTGTCCAAGCCCAATGGACTCATGTATTTCCGTGAAGAGGAGTTGAAATTTGGCAGGTTGTGGGTCGGTATTTGGTCGATTTTATGCTGTGTGAGCACCCTGTTCACCGTGCTCACATACTTGGTGGACATGAGGCGGTTCCGCTACCCGGAGCGGCCCATTATCTTCCTGTCAGGGTGTTACTTCATGGTGGCTGTTGCCTACACGGCTGGTTTCCTGCTGGAGGACAAGGTGGTGTGCATAGATAAATTCAAAGAGGACGGCTACAAGACGGTGGCCCAGGGCACCAAGAAAGAGGGCTGCACTATTCTCTTCATGATCCTCTATTTCTTTGGCATGGCCAGCTCCATCTGGTGGGTTATCCTGTCGCTAACGTGGTTCCTGTCAGCGGGGATGAAGTGGGGCCATGAAGCCATTGAGGCCAACTCCCAGTACTTCCACCTGGCGGCCTGGGCCGTCCCGGCGGTCAAGACCATCACCATCCTGGCCATGGGTCAGGTGGACGGCGACCTGCTGACCGGCGTGTGCTACGTGGGCATCTACAACGTGGATGCCCTGCGTGGCTTCGTCCTGGCACCGCTCTTTGTCTACCTCTTCATCGGGACGTCCTTCCTGTTGGCGGGCTTTGTGTCGCTGTTCCGCATCCGCACCATCATGAAGCATGACGGCACCAAGACGGAGAAGCTGGAGAAGCTGATGGTGCGGATTGGCGTGTTCAGCGTGCTCTACACTGTGCCTGCCACCATCGTCATCGCCTGCTACTTCTACGAGCAGGCCTTCCGCGAGCAGTGGGAGCGGACCTGGCACATGCAGACGTGCAAGCGCTTTGCCGTGCCATGCCCGGCGGGCAACTTCGCGCCGATGACGCCTGACTTCACGGTCTTCATGATCAAGTACCTGATGACAATGATCGTGGGCATCACGTCGGGCTTCTGGATCTGGTCAGGAAAGACGCTGCAGTCTTGGCGCCGGTTCTACAAGAGGCTCGGCACCAACAACCAGGGAGAGACGACGGTGTAGTGTGTGTGGTGGGGTGGGGGGAGGTTGAAGTAAATGAGAACCATAAGTGAGGGTTGAATTAGAACCCAGGCGTTGACTTGGACTTGTTATGGACGCTGGACTCCGTTTCTAAAAAAGAATAAACGATGTTGTGCGGAGAACGTCCTGTCTGGCTCACTGAGCGTCTATTTTTTTTGTTTTGTTTTTTTGACTGAGCCTTTTGTTCGCCAAGAGGACGGGTGGAAATCTGGCATGCGGGCTCTCTGAGTCCTCTTTCAAACCCTGAGACGGAGAGAGAGAACTGAGTCGAGCTATTGAAACATGAATATGATGCCCTGGAGGACATGCCATATCCAAAGGACTATTTTTATATTTGATCCTCTGACACAATGAAAGTCTGTTTTTTTTGTTTTTTATTCAGCTTTCTTGGTTTCCCGCCCCAGTCCATATGTGTAGTTTTTATTTTTTCATATTCATATACAAATCAAAGACACAATTTTCAGACCTTGTGGAATAAAGCCCACCTGTGCCATTTTCATGCCCCCCGCTCCCCTTATTACCTGTTTGTTCATTACAAAAGACAAGTTAAAGGCTCTGGAATGTGTTTTCTCCCCTCATGATTGTGTTTTTGCTCATTGCTGCTGGTTTTTATTCGACACAAGACAAACTCCACAAGCATCCCCCGAACTATCACATGTCCCAGACTGAACGGACAGAGAAAACTCAATTTTAAAGGGGAGTTAACGTCAGGCTTGTGTAAAAGCTGTCAGCAAAAAAAAAGGAAAAAAGAAAAAAGAAAAGAAAAAAGCAAAACTGCCTCATTTATAGCTCCACATATTTTGTAAATATACACTCTTCGAAAAGAAATGTATTTATGAGAATTTAATTGTTTTTTCAATTTAAAAAATGCTACACAGCTTGTACTTGTACAGTTTTACAGAATAAAATGGTACAGTTTTTAAATTTTTCACATCCTCCCGCGTGTCATTGAGCAAACTGGAGGCTTTGCCAAACTCCATCCCGAGTTACAGGAAAGAAACAGGGATGAGGCCATCGGCATTTTCTGCAGCCAGTCTTATGGGGTTTCTCTCGGCTCATGCACCTCTGCAGCTTTTCCACTTGCATTTCAGTGCTTCTGTGAGCAGATTCCAAACAAGTCACGCTAAACCTGGGTTTCTGGAGAAGTATCGATAGCCGCCATTTACTCTGGCAGATTACTGCGGTGATTTATGGTAAAGCGGAGCATCGATGTAAAAAGTAGGCTTGTTCTGTCTCGGCAGTGTCTCTCCACGGCTTATCCCTCCTTTCCTGACGAAATCTGATCCCTCTTTTTCAGATTGCTCTTTTTTTAAGGCCTTTTGTCCCGGCTCGAGAAAATGTCGGGAGTAACAAGGCGGCCCTCTGTGTGTGTGTGTGTGTGTGTGAGAGAGAGAGAGAAACGTAACCTAACTACAGGGGTCATTATAGTCAGGAAAAGTATGGAAAATGAATTTTATCATTACCAGGTCTGGAAAAGTTTGGGGAATTGCGGGGGGGGGGGGGTGTCAGGGAAAAGTACGGAAAACTAGCGGCCCTGAAGCCTGGTCTGCATTTGACTGCACTTTTTATGTGGCTGCAGGCTCGCTGTCAATTCACATCTTATTTAATTTAAAGAATAATGCTGGGGCCTGAAGAATGACACGGCTGTTTCGGTCCCGTCCACAAATTGGGCTTTTGCAGAAGTACGCAACGAGAACATGGAAAAAGTTTAAGAGAATCAAGAACCCCCTCATTCAGTGTCTTCATGCGGTAGATGATAACTTCTGCTTTGCAGCTCGGATGAAGTTGCGTGCCAGGGGTATGTCACAGGGCCAGCGTTTCTTCCAATCGACTTTACATCCATTTTTTTTTTTTTTTATGAAGACAGCTAACTTGGACACAGAGGTCTCCTTTGAGAGGATGTGTGGGACATTATTTCTAACGGGAAACAGCTCTTAATCCATGTCATGCCACAAGTGAAAACCCAGCGCCTCGACGCCTGTTCATCACCCGGCTCTTGTCAGGTCGGGCGGGTCAGCGCCGGCCTTTTCCTTTTCGCTCTGTGAAATGGATTATGGTCATCTGGTCACATTTTAGCATCCAGAGCTGTTCGGGAAAAAAAGAAAAACCCTGCAACCAGTTGCAGAAGCTTCGATCCTCGGTTTACCAATATATCCACACGCCGGCAGCAAGGCGGAGAGGTCAGAGACACAGCAGCCAGACGACAGAGGAAACGAGCCTGTGTATCAGAACACATGCATGAGTGTGAGATGGGTATGTGATGGGGGGAGGGGGGACGGTAGGCTCCTATTTGCTAACCCCAAACCACCGCGCCCCCCCCCCTCCCCTCAGCTGCGTTATATGGGCTGGGGGAGCACAGGTGGCTTTACAGCTGTCCTGTCCTCCACGGTGTCGGTCCACTGCTCCATGATAATCCACACTCACAGTGCATTGTGGAGTTTTGGGACGCGGCACAGTTGGCGGGTAGGAAATTTGAATTATGCGTCTACTTTTATGACCCTGCTTTACTGCATCCGTTTTGCTGCTGCAACAGCTCAGCCTCCCTGTGGGGTGGGGGTGGGGGGGCATCGGCCTTCATCTCATTTACATGAGCGAAACTGACAAAAAGAGCTGCACGTTGTTTTACAGGGCGGTCGGCGAATTCATCATCTGATCCACGTTTCGGTGTCACTCACCGTGACGCGGATCGATGAGCGCTTCATCCGAGCGTCTGGCCCGGTGAAACAGTAGATTTGTTGTGCAAAATCTCGCCCATATGTGACCACGTAAAAAATTTGGTTTCCTGCTCAATGAGCCCTCCAGTGTTTGGAAAAAGCCACAAAACAGGAAAAGCTCAGCCAGCGTCAGTCAGCGGAACTAAACCAACACAGATCTCAAAGCAATTTTAAGCGTTTTATGCGCTTTTTAGATTTTTATCCTTTCAGAGATGGGAGAGATGGGAATAACGCAACCCCTTTTCCTCTGGCTCGTCACAGTCGGCTCTCCAGCCTATACCGTCGTTGTTGTTGTTGTTGATGTTGTTGTACAGGCAGCGGAGCGCGGCATGAAATGGAAGTGGTAAATCCTAAACCAAACCAGGCCGGAGCCCGGATCCACAAGTCAAATAAATACACCGTCTGTCTCGGTGGGAAGCGGCCCAACACACATATCGCTCGCTAAGTGAAGCAAACACGCAAATGTATTGTTGTAGAGAAACTGGTTGTCGATTTGAGATTACAGCCCACATTTCTCTGCCCTTCATACAAAGACCAACCCCCCCCCCCCCACACACACACCCCTCTCTCCCTCTCTCTCTCCTGGCTGGCCCACATCTGGTAATGTTTTGCCAATGTGAGGTATCCCAGTCTTGGAAACGTGATCTCCTGAAGGCAGAGGCTTAACCCGGGGCCCGGGGACCTTGGGACTGACAGAGGCTCTGTTTACTGCCCTGACCCCTCCACACACACACACTCTCTCTCTCTCTCTCTCTCTCTCTCTCTCTCTCTCTCTCTCTCTCTCTCTCTCTCTCTCTCTCTCTCTCTCTCTCTCTCTCTCTCTCTCTCTCTCTCTCTCTCTCTCTCTCTCTCTCTCTCTCTCTCTCTCTCTCTCTCTCTCTCTCTCTCTCTCTCACACACACACACACACACACACACACACACACACACACACACACACACACACACACACACACACACACACACACACACACACACACAGTCTCTCTCCCTGACTAGTCAATGACTCCCCCCTCCTTCCCTTTTTCTCCGTCTTGCTCTACCTCCTCCACACACCACCACCACCACCTCCGCCTCCTCCTTTTTTTTCACTCCCGGCTCTCCTCCCCCGGTCGGGCCTCCGTGAAATCAGACTCTGTCCAAATAAATATTCTCTGGGTATAGCATGTACCTCCCCCCACCCCCCCTTCCTGTCTTGTATACATTCGTCTTTTTCCAGTCAAGACATTTGGAAGAATGTAACTTTCACTCTGCAGGACTTCCATTGGCTCTCAGCAAAATGAATACTTTCACTCCAAAAGGAGGGGAAAAAAAGCTCAGAAAAGATTACTGCTGGACAAACACCAAATCAGCTCATAAGATGATCTGTGTGTTTTCCAAAGCCGTTAACTCACTCGCAGGTCCAATGTGTTTTTGAAGATGGATGGATCTTTTGGAGTCGTTGACGAAAGAATTCAGTTATTAACTGATAACCTGAGAGGTTTTTTGGCGTTTTGCTGAGTTATAAAAGATATTTGTTGTGTGGGACTGCTGGGATAGGCTCCAGCATCCCTGCGACCCTGGGAGCAGGATAAGCGGTTTGGATGATGAATGAATGAATTTGTTGTGCGTTTAAGCCGCCGGTGCCCTCTGAACCACCGACTCAAGAGGTCGGAGGAAGACGGTTGACTTTCTGTATGCTGAGAAGTGAGTCAGGGTTTCTTCTGCACTTTCACCAAGACCAAGCCGCCTTAAAATGCCGCACAAAAACCTCTTAGAAACGTTTTATACATTCAAATGTTGTTCATGAGAAACTGCTCACTCCCCTTCTTGTATTAATTTGTTGTGGGTTACTCTGGCACCGGTTTTAATTTAGGATGCACTGCCAAATTCTGAAGCCCTAACAAGCGCTGAAATCTTATGATTCAAAAACTAAATGTCTAACTGTTGTGAACGCACATCTCTCACCATTAATAGAGTTATGCTGCCCCCTCCTGGCCAGAAAGCATTTTGTCAAACACGATTCGACCCAGCTGCTCCTAGTGCTGTCCGTTGTAAAAGGTGACTTTCAGTGGCATGTTGAACAAAAGCCACGAATCATCCATACAGCCATTATCCAAGCAGCTTATCCTGCTCTCAGGGTTGCGGGGATGCTGGAGCCTACCGCAGCAGTCATCGGGCGACAGGCGGGGGAGACACCCTGGACAGGCCGCCAGGCCATCACAGGGTCGGAAATTAATTTACGACTGAGTCCTGTCTTGTTCACAGCCACATATTCACTTTCATCCATGATGCATTCCTGCACCTACCCGATGCAAAAACTAACCTGTGTAACAGGATCTGTGCATCATCATTTACTACTGTGCATATTTAGCTGCATGCCTCCCAGTAAATAACCGGCCTGGTGATAGCCTGGGCAACATGATCAAGAAAGGGCCGGTGTGGGTGCAGGTCTTTGTTCCAACCAAGCAGTTACACACCTGATTCCATTACTCAACCAATGGTCTTTGCTAAGGACCTTGATTTGTAGACTCAGGTGTGTAAAGATCTGCACCCACACCAGCCCTTTCCGGATCATGTTGCCTATCCCTGCACCTGTACTGGTCATACAGTACAGGTGAAGCCATGGCCGGTGTTGGGGACGGGCCTCCTTACCTGCTGACTGTGGCCCTGCCCCCACATATAAACTTATTTGTGACTGATGTCAGTTTTTGACCTGTCACAGCGTCGCATCACTTGACTCAAGTTTTGACTTGACTTTGAATTAAATTGGCGGGTGGAATTAGCCTACAGTGTAGAACCGTAAGGCTAGACCACCACTTCATTGATACGATGGCATTGGGCTAACAAAATGGACATCAGAACTTAGTTGGGGAAAAATAAGCCTATCTCAACTAAAGAAGGTTGAATCAGTTCATCCGGATACGAGTTTATTGCAGATATGTTCCATCACTCATCTAAGTGACATCTTCTGTGTCTGACACGCTTGTGTAAGGAGTCAGGTTGTTGTGAAGCATCTAGTGTGTTGGTGTAGTGTTGTGTGTCTGTCACGTCTCACTCTCAACCTTCACTGCTGGCTAGCAGAAATGCGAACAGGAGAGCTGAGCATGCAAGTCTCTCTCCCTGCCAGTCCATAGCCTCTCCAAAAGCAAGCCCTATGTAGCGCCTCCTCGTGGCGACACACGGTAACTGGGTACACCTTGGACCCTGGCTGAACTACAAGGGACTCGGAGGAGGTCTGGCCCCTAGACGTGCGGTACGCAGACCCACCAATGTGTGGACATTCCTTGATGCCCACAAACCACCCCCAGCTATGGATTAAATAGTGGCACTACCTGGTGGAAACCTCGGGAGAGGAATAGGCTACGGGAGTAAACCCCTTCACAAAATCAACGTCTACAGTGCTGTTGTGTTTTGTTTTTCTTGCCCTTTTGTATGTGTTGAAGTTGGAGATTACTGCGGACGTCGTGTGTGGCTGCCGCTTCTCCCTCTCGTAGCCCCCCTTCCCATCCACCCCTGTATGTCTGTGTTATGTTTATCTGTGGTCTTGTTTCACTGTTGTTCATTGTAAAGCGACTTTGAGTGTTAAAAAAGCGCCATATAAGTCTGATTTATTATTATTACCATTTTCAGTCTCAACTGACTGCAGGTATCCCCACCCCTTATAAACAATACAGCTGCATAACGACTGAAACCAACGACCCGTTTCATATGCAAATACGGGTGTGACCATTAACTAGAGTTATAATGGCCATGTGTACTATTCACAGAGGATTTGGGAATGTTTGCAATCACAGCATTCCAAGATGGTGACAGAAGCACTTCTCCTCCCCTCCCCCCGGTTCAGGGACGGTCGTTCCCTCTTAACATAGATGGCCTCTTCGACACCCCGTTCATATTTGCGTATGAAACTGGTGGTTGGTTTGATCGTTATGCGACGGTATTGTTTATATAAGGGTGGGGATACCTGCAGCCAGTTTAGACTGAAGAGGTCACTTGGCTGAGTGATGAACCGTGTCTGTTAATAAACTCGTATCCAGATGACCTGATTCAACCTTCTTTGATTTTCTTACCTGGATTATTGAGCACGCATCAAGACCCGTCTCAACCAGCACGTCCGTGTCCCCACTCTCAGCGCCACCAGCCCGAGGCCTCCACCCCTCCTGACGCCACAACCAGCCTCGACAACAGCTGCTCCTGCCACTCGGGTCAGACCGGAGGAAGCACCCCGAAGCGATCAGCTGCCCGGGTGGCGAATTTCCGAAATGCAGGGTAGCAGGAGAAGGCTCATTAATATTCAGAAAAGAAGCGCTACCTGATTGGCCGGTGAAACGTTGGCGCTCTGCCGTTCGTGGTCCGCCTGTCAAAGCACGTGATGCCTTCCTTGCCAAAAAAAACAAAAAAATCCTTCGTTGCCGTGACAATGCTCGGCTAGTCAGCTACGTTAGCTAGCATAATATATTTATCAAAACTACCGTCCTTTCTCGGAAATTGTCCTATCTCGGTGATAATACGTCCAACCAGGTAAAACTGGACTCGTTTCCAGCTCGAATGACTTCAGGTTCGAAACGGACTTGTGCCGCTGCACCGTACCGCTGCGGACCCTGGCCGGAATATTCGGTTAAAGCTCACACAGCCTTTTGTTTTCCTTACCGCAAGGGCAGGGCTGCTGGAGCCTATACCAGCAATACTGTGGCGCTCACCGCTATATAAACTCACACTTGCCCAATTAATAAACCGAACGACGTATTTATTCTCGGCTGTTGTTGGCCACAGCCACGCCGTACAGACCGCCATTATCTAAACAACCCGCACGTGCCAACCAACGAAGAACAATTAGTAATTCGCGGACACGCCCCTCCCCGCTCTGCTCCACCAATCACAGGCACGCACACGGACCGACGTAACGTGCATTCCCGTCGTTGGCGGAGAGCCGGGTGTGACAGACTTGACTCCGCCAGTCAGCGCTCCCAACAGTACAGGGTCGCCAATAAATCAAGTCAATTTTATTTGTATAGCCTAATATCACAGATTACAAATGATAATGTAAACTACTAATAAAACACGTTAGTCCCTAGCTAACGGGTCTGACCCTTCTGCCGAGCGGTTAGTGATGTCGCCTTGTGGTGCAGTACACCCCGTATCGAATCCCGCACCGGGCAATAATAATAACATAATTAGAAAACGCTTTTTCACTAACGAAAAAATGAAGTGCTGTGGCAGTGCGCATGCAGTGATGCTGTTGAAGTGGTGATTTTGTCCCGTCAGTAAATCAAATGTCCATCCTGTTGATTTGCTCCCCAGATAGCATCCGGACGTGGGCCACTTCAGGCAATGATGCGGCACTGATGGCCTTCTTCTGGCAAAATGGACACAAGATGGATGTGAGCCTAAAGTGGCCCACATGTTTGGCCAAAACATGCCAAATCAAACGTGGGCCTTTTTTGGCAAAGATGTGGTGCTCTCGGCAACGTGTAATCTAGATGTGACCCTGAAGTGGCCCGCGTGGTAAATGGTGAGTATGGCCCAAATATCACAAAACAAATATGGGCCACCTTTGGCAAATATGTGGCACATGCGGCATTGCTATGGTTTGGTTCTGGCCCAGATCTGGCAAACAGGAGCAGACCGCCCTAGTGCCATCATTCCACGCAGTACGTGGGCTGGATTAAAGTGTCGGGTGTGGGACAGGTCCGGGCCACAGCAACTCTGCTATCTGGGCTAGCGCCGGGTCTGACTCATTCACAATTTGATTGATTTGATAATATAATAATGTCGTATGTGTGTGTGTGTGTGTGTGTGTGTGTGTCTGCCCTGTGATGGCCTGGTGGCCTGTCCAGGGTGTCTCCCTGCCTGCTACCCAGTGGCTGCTGGGAGAGGCTCCAGCATCCCCGCGACCCCCAACAGCAGGAGAAACGGTTTGGATAATGGATGGATGGATTTAGCTGTTGTTTATCTTTACCTTATACTTATCTTCTCGTGCTGTGTACAATGAGTGTAATTGCGAACAACAACTAAGTCACATTCCTCAAATATGGTCACACTTAGCCAACAAAACTGACTTGACTCTGGAAAACAAGGAATTTAAAACCTCGTAAGGAAGGGAAGGTATCCCATGGGGCAAACTAAAAGCACCGGGAAGAGCTCGATTTATTTATGTATGTATGTAAAATATAGAAAGCTGTCCTGGATGGAGGACAGTTGTAGCTTTAGTGAATACTGGTGTCTCAGGACAACACTCAACCTGTTCCTTCTTATGAAAGGGGGCAGTATTCATGTTAAGCACTATTCCACTTCAATCTACATGTACCCAATGTGCATTATCAAAGATGTGTAAGTAGATTATTTATCCGTTTGTTTTCACAAAGTGAGGTTTCCAAGCCTCTCTACGCCTCTTCTGACATGGCAAACGCTTCGCAGTAGACCAGAGATACTGTCCAAAGATTGTCTTTACTTTCTCTTACTGGTGAGATGTTTCAGTGAATTTAGATTTTTTCCCCCCTGCACATTCGTGCATGACTATTTGGTGTTGTGTTCGATGTAAAAACAGTTAACGGTGCCTTGTACCTGTAGATTTTGCATAAATGCAGATATGTTGCCTTTCAAGTGTACCACAAGTCATTATAGAAATTACTCCAACAGGCTGCAGGTATGTATGTCAAAATGCACAGGTGGAGTAAAAGTACACGCAGCCCTGAACTAAAGAACATAACGGAGGCCAGTGTGTTCGTTTTTAATATTTTATTCCAAAAACCAAAAACATCATTGCAAGAATTTCAAACCATCTACATCAATGTTCCTCTGGTGAACAGCAGTCCTCTGACTTCTATAGCATCGGTGGGAGACGACAGCTGCTCTTGGTCGGGGTTTGGTGTGGTCTTATTATGACTAATCCAATTAACAGACACTTTATAATTATGTCATTGTACATACATACAACAAAATTCATTTACCCATCCTACGCTAGGAGCAAACAAAAAAGGTTCACTCTACATCCCGGACCAGAGGTTTTAGGGGGAATCTTATTAGTAGATGTTAAAAAGGGGCGGCAAGGCTCGGGAGGTAGAGCAGGTCGTCTAGTAATCAGAAGGTCACTGGTTCAATCCCCAGCTCCTGCAAAGAGCGTGTCAAAGTGTCCTTGAGCAAGTCACTGAACCCCTAACTGCTCCTGATGAGCAGGTTGGTGCCTCGCATGGCAGCCTCCACCATCAGTGTGTGAATGCGTGTGTGAATGGGTGGATGTGAGGCATACACTGTAAAGCACTTTGAGTGGTTGGTAGACTAGAAAAGCATATAAATGCAGTCCGGTGAGGGCATCCAGATAGCATAGCTTGCCTACCAACACGGGGATCGCCGGTTCGATATCCCCGTGTTACCTTCGGCTTGGTCGGGCGTCCCTACAGACACAATTGGCCGTGTCTGCGCATGGGAAGCCGGATGTGGGTATGTGTCCTGGTTGCTGCACTAGCGCCTCCTCTGGTCGGTCGGGGCGCCTGTTCAGGAGGGAGGGGGAACTGGGGGGAATAGCACTACGTCCCCCTGGTGAAACTCCTCACTGTCAGGTGAGAAGTAGCAGCTGGCGACTCCACATGTATGGGAGGAGGCATGTGGTAGTCTGCAGCCCTCCCCAGATCGGCAGAGGGGGTGGAGCAGTGACCAGGATGGCTTGGAAGAGTGGGGTAACTGGCCGGATACAACTGGGGAGAAAAAGTTGGAAAATTCCCCCTTCCCCCCGAAAAAAAAAGTGAGGTGAAGCAGCACAGACATAAAGGAGGTAAAGTTTGAAAGTCAACTGCAGCAAAAATCATAAGAAGGAGCCGAGTGCCAAGAAAACAAGGAAAAACTCCATGGAAGTCAACTTCTAGGACAGAGGTGGACTCAGGGGTGAGCCATGACTGTAATCTAAGGCAGCAAGAACAAGAAATTCCAAGTAAATATGAAGACTTGAGTAGCTAAAGACTGCTGGTTGATGCTAACACCCATTGCTGTTATCTGGGATGAGCGTCTCTACCGTCAGACACCCCCAACACAGATTTCAGTACCATCTGCCTCAATGACCCGGACGGCCTTTATGTCTCAGCCAAACACACCGTTTCACTCCAAAGCCACACATTCACCATGGCTGGCAGTTGGATGGGGATGAACAGACTGGTTCCTCCACATAAAAAAGCATCCATGATGTGCCTCCATGGCCAAATGCTTACAGCACATGACACGTGGTCCCAACTGTCACCAGTTCGATTCCAGACAGCAACCTTTGTTCCATGTCATACCCCCCCTCTCTCTTCCACACTTCCTGTCTGCTTCTACACTTTCACTGTCTAATAAAGGTATAAGATGCCAAAAAAATAATAATTGAAAAAAAGCATCCATGATTACTACTGGTGTTATAAATGACCTGCAAGACTTGTTTTTTGCCTGCCTGCAGTGTTATGGCTTCAGAAGTTTGAACTGTCCGCTTTTGCATTATCAAATGAAAAGCTCCAGCAAGTAAAAAAAAAATCCAAAATTGAGAGTCAACTTTTCAGAATAAAACCCTTTCAATAGGACAACGCTTGAGATAAATATGGCATTTCACTCAAAAACACACTAATACTGTTTACAACATATACAAGTTAATCACAATAGTCATATTAAATAGTTATTGATTGATTAAAACATCTCAAATCTTTAGCATGATCGTGTTGGGGCAATCAGCTGCAGTCATCAATTATTATATAACAATATTCATCACATTATTTTTGCATTCTCAGTTTTAAAACAGGATGGATAAATTTAAAAGTGAGGCTGCAAAGGCAGAAAGAAAAGCCAAGGCAGCAAAATCTCTGCTCGTGGTGGAAGAGTCTTTCTCCATTTTCTGGAATTAATTACTCAAACCATGATACATTATACACTCAAAGAAAGGAGAAACAAATGCATTTCTCATTCTGTGGCCATAAGTCAGATTACAGCACACATCATTTCCTTCCGAAATGTTTATGTTGCTCAAAATTGACTGTGAACACCAAGCAAATGACTGGCGTTGCACATCTCTACGTGTCCTGGCATCCCTCTCTTGATGAGCGTGTTATCATCAAATCTGCCTTGGACCTGTCTGCACCGTGACTCCTTCCTGGCTGGACCTACGTCCCTGCTGGAGGTTGACTGGAGACAACACTGCATTCACACAATGCAGACAGTGTCCAAACGAGTCTCTCGCCACCTCTGGGATTAGTTTGGGAAATTGGATCTTTGACACATGTCCATAAGGGTTTTAGGTGTTTTTATGTTATAGGTTGTTTGCCTATGACATCACGAACTACAGATGGAGGGCAGGAGGTGACTTTCTACATAGGAAGCACTATCAGAAACTTTCCAAATGCCTATGTTTGACGTCATTAACTGAGAAACCACAAGGAGTTTTTACTGAGTACCAAAAGTTGTTTTCATGGGCTGGGGGGGGGGGGTGCAAGAACCTGACAGAAAACGCCGTAAAAAATGGCTCGCGAAGCGTTGTCTGCGGTCGGGGGGAGCGGAGTCAGATAACGCACGTGTGTGCAGTCACCACTTCGTCAAAAAAAATCCCTCTTCATAACATAAGATCATGTCCAACATGTCTTACTTCCTGTTTACACCTTCCTCTCATAATGTCGTCTAGACTAACACAGTTCAGGCTAAACTAGCGCCATCTCGTCCATTCTGCTTTTCACTTCCTGCCCTCCATCTGAATCTCGAGCATCATCAGAATCACGTGACTGGAAACAACTGGGGACACGGGTTAAGCCCAGGTGGAAAGGGGGCCCCTGATTCACACTGACACCCGGGATCTGTGTCAGGGCTTACAGACCAGATTCTATCCCAGGGTGGCCAGAGAGTGTAGTGGTTACAGCGACCGCCTAGTTACCCAAAAAATCACAGGTTTAATTCCCACAATATCACTCAACAACCCCGAGAAAGACTGCACCAGTAAACGATCCTCTGACCGGTCTCTAAAACAGATGGCTATGTAGTCGAGATGTCAAATTAATTTCCTCGCATCCAAATGACCACATCTCCACTGCATGTGACGATGTTCCTCTAGAGCAGCTAATCTATCACAGCTAAAGTCAAATTCCTGCTGTGTTAAAAGTTACTTGGCAAATAAAAGGGACCGAACTAAGTGTTTGTAAACAAACTTTCACTGTACGGAACAGTTGAGCTGAGTTTTTAGGGAGTTGTTCCTCATCCGATGAGAGGGTCTAAGGACAGGATGTTGCGTAGCTGTTAAGCCCACTGAGGCAAATTTGTAATTTGTGATATTGGGCTACAAAAATAAAATTTAATTGAATTGAACAGGGGGATTTATCAACGCACGCAACTTATAATCAGGCTTAATAAATAGCTTCTCGGTAAGCTAATAGTGTATGTTCGCATGACGTCACACGATTTCAATACGAGGCCGCGACCATGTTGGAGAACTTAACGTAATTGACGATGTAAACACGAAACTAATGCTATCGGCATCTGCAGATAAACTCGAAGGAGATGTGAAAAGCCGCTACCAACAGAAGATAAATCAAAAAGATTGGAATAGATCCATTGCTCATTCCAGCTCAAAAGTTCAGTCCAGAATGCCTACCACCAATTGAATCCCGTGACATTCTCTTGTATCTTGTTTTGGACACAAGCTGTTACACAAAAAAATCAGTTCCGAGCATTTCGAAGCCTTCAAGCCTACATCATCATCATCATCAGGTCGAGTATCCTTGGATGGCTCTGACCCTCTTACGCCACCCGTCTCTATCCTGCATAGCAGCTGGAAGATCCTCAGATACTGTGTCGTCGACCAGTTCATTGATGTAATTTCTTGCAGGCCTTCCCACACATGTCTTTCCACGTTTGGGTGACAAAAGCAGAGTGTCGCTTGCAAGTTCTTTCTTGCTACTGCAGCAATGACCAGTAAATCAAACCCTTCGTTCTCAGATAGTGTTTGAGACGGCGGGTATGTTGCCATAGAGCCACTTCTTTGTAGGGTGCTTCTTCCAGGATGCATTGAGTGCAGCCCGCAGCATTCTCGTGAAAGCCCCATCAAGTTTGGGTTCAAGCCATTTAGTGAGGGTCCAACAAGATGATCCATAAGTGAAAACGGACTCAACTGTTGCTCGAAAAAATTCCCGCTTCAGTTTGTCTGGTAACGTGGGCTTCCAGATGACGTTAAGTCCCTCAGTGGCACCCCAAGCCTTTCCAATTCGAAGCTGCACATCTCTTTCGGTGGATTCGATGTTGCCTCCCAAGTATATGAATTCAGAGACAGATTTGATGTTATGACCATCTGATGGGAGATGATTCCTTCTTGGTTGTAGCTGATGAATTCAGTTTTCCTAGCATTGATGTGGAGGCCTACTTGTTTCGCTGCATTTTCAAGACTGTGCAACAGCGAGGTAGCATGCTTAATGTTATCAGCGAGAAGGGCAAGATCATCTGCGTAGTCGACATCAGTTAAAGAATGAGAACATTCACAGACACTTTGAGCAGGATGTCAACTGCTTCTCCTGGGCTTCAGTGGAAGGCCAAGCTCCTTGATTGTGTTGATGGAGGTTCTTAGTACATAATCGAGACACAGGATAAAAAGAAATGGTGCTAGCATGTGACCTTGTAACACACCAGCAGCAATATCAAAAAACTCTGTGTCTCCATTTGGAGAGTGAACTTTCGAGCGTGTCTTTGTAGAACATCATGATGGCTGCTAGCATGATTTTCTCCATTCTATCATGGTTGCTCGAATCAAAGGCCTTTGAAAAATCGACAGACAAAATTACAGCCGGTAGATTGTTTGCCTTTACACTCTCGATGATTCGCCTCAGTCAGTATTTGACCAACTGTTGATCTGTTCTTATGAAATCCATTTTGATTTTTACGAAGACTGTTGTTCAAGTCTACAATCACATGGTTTCTGGATTTATTCATAGCGTTCTTGGTTGTATTATAAACAAGACATATGTTTTGGTTGCGAAAGTTAGGCATTCTCAACGGACGAATGATCCACTTGTCCAGCTGTGGATCATAACAACTGAAGATGGTGTGGTTCTTTCTGCCCACTGTACTGGTTGTATGGCCGGATTGGGCGAATGTTGCTCGCACATAGCAAGTGTCAGTGTCAGTGTTTGCTCACTGCAAACAAGATCACTTTTCAAAATCTTTTTGATTAGGCCTTCTTGACTGATAGCAGCAAACCATAGCCTACGTTGCTCACTTGACAGTTCTTCGGCTTGTTCTCCTTGGTGCCTAATGATTTTTGGAACATGACAAAACGATAAGTGTTTACATTTATCGCTATCATTACATTTGTAAATAAAAAAAAAATGAAGGCACGTCTGATGACAACGACGACAATTTTGCTGCTAAAGTGCAATTCGCCCACAGCGTTCTTATCCTCCAACATGGCCGACAATACATTTTTGTTGACTTTTGGTCACGTGTTCGAACACACACTACACAGCTGAGGGGCTATCAGTGCCTTGAAATACAACTCAAACAAAAGCAAATCAAGCAAACACAAAAATTAAAATCTATTTTGCTGATTCAGCTCTGCTCGAACATTCAAGTCATACGAGTCATCGACGTGATGCTAATGCCCGACTCAACACGAGTACGCCTGCGTTTCGGAGAAGGCGTGAGTGAGATCAAGAAAATCCTTAGCCTCTCTCATACCTTGCAGTTATCTCTCTGCCCTGATACACGGAAGCCTGATTAGAGTTGGTTTGATCCAGATGGTTTGAAAACAAGGGGGGGGACCATACATACATACAAAATAAAATCAAAAATAAGAAAGAAAAAAAATTAAAATAAACATAGAAACTTTTAATCATTCCAAAGTCCACCAGTCTGTTCTTGATAGACTTCAATCACGTCCTCATCTTCCATTCCCAGCTGAAGAGATCAAGACAAGACAGGAACAGGAAATATGAAGGAATGGCTCGGTATGATTGTTTGATTACCAACAACAAAGAAACAAACAATAATAATAAAATAAAGGGAATAGAGAATGGTCCACCTCTTTAGGGGTTTGGTTGTCTGCGATTCTCTGGCCTTCGAAAAGAAACCTTAGCGTGTTCATTGGGACTCCCTGTGACAGAGGCATAAAGAAATATCATTTAACTTCACAGACTGTTTTCTATTATGACTGAATGGGAACAGAATGGGACTTCCAAATGAGAGCTGGTGAGCTGCCATAAGACAAGCTTACCAGCCACAGACAGTATCAACCACCTTTGGGTATGTGGCTGATGATTCCCTCCTCAGGAATCAGGACGAAATGCCGTTTCCCCCAGCCCATAGCAGTACATCACGAAGACAAAAACACATCCAAAAACTACAAGAACACACATATCCAAACTAATACATATATTTAAACTAAACAAAAAATTCACTGTCCAAGGGAACGAATGCCAGCCATGATGACTGTCGGAACTGCTGGTCTGCATGGGCTGCTTAATAAAGTTATGGCTTTCCTGTTACCTGTCTCTGGCTGTATGACTCCTTCAGCTTCTTTAGATGCGTTGTCATTTTCACTTTGAAGTGAATTTCACTGTTGTCCTGTGGGTCAGCAGAGAAAGAGGTCAGCATGAGACTGGGGTGACCATATCAGATTTATCATGGTAACAGTAAAATTACACTAACTAAAGCAAGCATCTTATTGATCTCCGGCTAATGATTTGGGTTGTGTGAGATTTCTTGTCCCAAGCTCGTGGTGTGTGTGAGTGAGAGAGAGAGAGAGAGAGAGAGAGAGAGAGAGAGAGAGAGAGAGAGAGAGAGAGAGAGAGAGAGAGAGAGAGAGAGAGAGAGAGAGAGAGAGAGAGAGAGAGAGAGAGAGAGAGAGAGAGAGAGAGAGAGAGAGAGAGAGAAATGCTGAGCTCTTGGCTTAATATTTTTTCACCAAATACTGCATCTACATGTTATTTGTTTTACACACTATTATTGTAGTTAGAGTTTGTACATGCTGCATTACGCTTAGGGTTAGAGTTGTTTCTGTTTCACATTTTGCAGCGATATTACAGCAACATTTATTTTGCCAAGGGAAATTAAATTTTTAATACAAGTATGGCAGACAATATGCATATTTCAAACTCATTATAAAAGATGATTCGTGTAATATTTCAGTTTCCTCGAAGCACAATATGACAATCACAATCACAATATCATAGTGATTGAAACAAAGTGAATTGTTATTATTCCCTTTGCTTAACAACAGCGTGAAGGATTCAAGTGGAAATAAGATGGCGACAGATGTACTCTAAGCCCCACTCCTCGGTTCAGGGATGGTCCTTCCCTCTTTACATAGATGGCCTTTAACTCCCCGTTCAAACCCGCATTCCTCCCTATCAAGGATGTGCACATCCTCATCCTTGAAAGAGTGGCCACTGGCCTGTAGATGGGTGTAGACTGTGGAGTCCTGGCCTGACATATTAGCTCTTCTGTGTTGTGCCATCTTCTTGGCCAGTGTCTGTTTAGTTTTCCCAATGTACAGTCACAGCAATCCTCCTGGCACTTAACAGCATACACTAGATTGCTCTGTTTGTGCCGGGGGACCTGATCTTTGGGGTGGACCAATTTCTGGCGCAGCGTGTTTTGGTGTTTGAAAGCAACTGTCACCTTCTTACAATGCTTTGATTGCCACCATTCTCCAATCCTCTGTGAATAGTACACATTATCATTGTAACGCTAGTTAAGGGTCATGGCAATCTGCATATGAAACCGATCGTTGCTTTCAGTCGTTATGCCACTGTATTGTTTATGAGGGTGGGGATACCTGCCGTCAGTTGAGACTGAAGAGGCCACTTAGCGGTGAAATGTTTCTCTCAATAAACGTTGTGTCCAGATGAACTCATTCAACTTTCTGTGATTTCCTTACATGGATCATTGACAAGGCTCCGCATTTTCGGTTTTTAATTTTCAAAGCCATCCAGCATGCCGAATTTCGCCACAAGAGGACACTGTTACATAACCTCACATGAACAGGAACAACTTTTGGACCCGTGGAAACATAAAATCCGGGTGAAAATCAGTTTAAATCAATCTGCTCCTTTTAAAAAAACCTGGGTATTTTTCTGTGAAAATCGGTAAAAACCGAAAACGCTGAGCCTTGATCATTGAGCTTTCATAAAGGTGTCATTCCGCATGGTCAATAGATCAAAATACTGGAACCCACTCTAAATTCTACGATTTTAAACGATTAAAGCTCAAAGTAGGAATGTTATGGTCGGTAAAAATGTCTTTTCATACCTGCCCAATCACTTTCAGTTTGATGTACTCGCCCCCCTTCTTACCGCCCCCATCTTGGCTGGATGGCTTTGTCTCCTGTAATACATCAACAAATAATACATTGCAAATATAAAACAAACATGTTGAACTGGCCTGAGCATCTGATTCAGACATTTAAAAAAAATACAAGTAATCGTCCATTTGTAACAGAGCCTGGTTTATACAGTCTGCCAGTTTTTTTTATCCATATACGTTTCTTATGTTAGTAGCATTCACTTATATTTATCGACGTTAATTGATGGCTCTTTTGTACAACTGTACTTCCTATCCATTACAGTCTACCACCATGCAACAAAGTGCCTGTTGACCAGACCACCACTGTGTGGAATGGGAGAATTTTCAAGGTTTTTATTATTCTTGTAAGAGTGGTTAATGATTCTCCTGCCATGTCTTATATTCATGCTCTTGTTCTGCTACTGTATATTGTCCTACTGCGGTGTAAAATACACCCCACCCCCTTCAACCAATCCATTTGTCTGTCTATTGACTTGTCTGTCTATTTATATGTCTGAAAAGACAACAAAGGTAGCTATCGTCAGAAACAGATTCACACTAGCCTTCAGTTAGGGGCCTTATGCTATAGATGCTAGCTAACATCACAGACGCCTACTACATGCACTTCGAAACACATACTGATCCCTTTTTCCGTTTCGCGTAGACAGAAAAACAAACCATCGTTTCGTTCTGTACACTTTACCATATCTGACATGATGTTTATCTGTGGTGGCGGAGATCTGTTGACAACGGATGTAGCCACAACCAGTTTGCTGGGCTTCTAGCTTGTTATGAGAATTCTGCATTAACCCGGAAGAGAAGCTATTTTTTTTCTTCGTCTTTTTCTTCTTCGTTAGGTCTATTGGCGGTTGGCAAACAACGATTTGGTGAATTACCGCCACCAACTGGACTATTGAGTGGACCAGAACGTCCGTTTAAGTCGAGTCAAATCAAATTTATTTACTAAAAAGAAAAAAGTAAAATAAAATAAAACCTCATGTCTTCTCAATTCCACTCATCCAAACCACTCATCCTGCTCTCAGGGTCGCTGGAGCCTGTCCCGGCAGTCATTGGGCGGCAGGTGAAGAGACACCCTGGACACACACACACACACACACACACACACACACACACACACACACACACACACACACACACACACACACACACACACACACACACACACACACACCTAGGGACAATTAAACAAGTTATTTCTCAGATTTCTGAGAGGAGCTAAAAGCCTCTCTCGACAACCGCTTCACACATTCTCCAGACACTCTCACAACACCCAGAAATGTCCTCGGTGCATTTTCTTTCTACTCCAGCAGTGCACTTAATTACCATTGCCAAAAATGCCAAAAACTTTATCTGGTCCTTACAAAAGCAAAACTCAGCAAGCTTCCTTACTGACCTGTCCCCCTTAGATTCTTGTCTCACAACATTGCTCTGTTTGTGTCTGGTAGAAATTGGTCCATCCCAAGCATGGGGTCCCCCGGCACAAACAGAGCAATATAGTGTATGCTGTTAAGTGCCAGAAGGATTGCTGTGGCTTGTACATCGGGGAAACCAAACAGACGCTGACCAACAGAATGGCACAACACAGAATAATAATAATTGATGGATGGATTTTGCGAAAAGGATGTAAATGACTGGGGTGAATACATATTTGTATTGTTGATGTTGTTGTGTTGTTATTCTATGCTAAGTACACTGAGAAAGCCATGAAACCGGAATCAAATTCCATGTCTGTGCAAACCTACATGACCAGTAAACATGATTCTGACTCTGATATTTCAAGAACAGGGAGGAACGCAGGGTGACGTATGAGAGTGGAGGAAAGTGCACATAGGTGGAATATATCTTATGTAGAATGCTTGAACTGGAAGGGATTGGAGACTGCAAGGTGGTGACAGGGGAGAACATAGTTAAGCAGCATCAGATGGTGGTCTGTATGATGACTTTGGAGACTGAGAGGAGGAAGAGAGTGAAGGCAGAGCCAAGGATCAAGTGGTGAACATTGAAGAAGAGAGATTGTTGTGTGGACTTCAGGGAGGAGTGAAAACAGGCACTGGGTGGTAGTGAAGAGTTGCTGGATGGCTGGGCAACCACTGCAGAAATACCAAAGAAGGTTGAATCAGTTCATTTGGACACAACGTTTATTGAGAGAAACGTTTCATCACTCATCGACGTGACCTCTTCAGTCTCAACTGACTGCAGATACCTCCACCCTTATAAACAATACAGTTGCATAACGACTGAAACCAATGATCAGTTTCATACACAAATAGGCATGACCATTAACTAAAGTTATAGTGGCCATGTGTGCTATTCACAGAGGATTTAGAAATGTTTGCAATCACAGCATTGTAAGATGAAAACTGATGTACTCTTAGCCCCCCCCCCCCCGGTTCAGGGATGGTTGTTCCCTCTTCACATAGATGGCCTGCAGAAATACTGCTGAAACGGTGGTCGTCCGGGTAGCATGGCCTACCAACATGGGATTGCCAGTTCGAAGCCCCATGTTACCCCCAGTTTCAGGAATCAGGAAAGATTTATTGTCATCTCATTCATATACTTGGCTGGGTTTCCCTACAGACACAACTGACCGTGTCTGCGGGTGGGGAGCCGGATGTGGGTATGTGTCCTGGTCGCTGCACTAGCACCTCCGCTGGTCAGTCAGGCACCTGTTGGGGGTGGGGGGGGGGGATAGCGTGGTCCTCCCACGTGCTACGTCCCCCTGGTGAAACGCCTCACTGTCAGGTGAAACGAAGCGACTGGTGACTCCACATGTATCAGAGGAGTTATGTGGTAATCTGCAGACCTCCCCGGATCGGCAGAGGGGGTGCAGCAGAGAGGGGTAATTGGCTGGATATAATTGGGGAGAAAAAGGAGGGAGGAATCCGAAAAAAAAAAGAAATACTGCAGAAACATTGCAGAAATAGTGAGGGAGACAGCTAGGAAGGTACCTGGTGTGTTACCTGTACAGAGGATGGAAGACAAGGAGACCTGGTGATGGAATGAGGAAGTACAGCAAAGCGGTCAGCAATCAAGAAGTGAGATAGTCAGAGATGAAGAGAGTAGACAGGAGTACAAGGAGATGCGGCATAAAGCAAAGAGAGAGGTGGCAAAGGAAAAGGCATATGGTGAGTTGTATGAGAGGTTGGACACTAAGGAAGGACAAAATGACTTGTACCTATTAGCTAGACAGAGGGACGGAGCTGGGAAGGATGTGGAGCATGAAGATATGGGAAAGAGTAATAGAAACTAGGTTAAGGGGAGGGGTGATGATTAGCGAGCAGCAGTATGGTTTCATGCCACAAAGGAGCACCACAGATGTGATGTTTGCTTTGAGAATGTTGATGGAGAAGTATAGAGAAGGCCAGAAGGAGTTGCATTGTGTCTTTGTAGATTTAGAGAAAGCATATGACAGGGTGCCGAGAGAGGAAGTGTGGTATTGTATGAGGAAGGGGGGACTCGGGAGTTGCAGAGAAGTATGTAGGAGTGGTGCAGGATATGTATGAGGGAAGTGGGACAGTGGTGAGGTGTGTGGTTGGAACGACGGATGGGTTCAAGGTGGAGGTGGGATTACATCAAGGATCGGCTCTGAGCCCTTTCTTGTTCGCAATGGTGATAGACAGGTTGACGGATGAGATCAGGCAGGAGTCTCCGTGGACTATGATGTTTGCAAATGACATTGTGATCTGTAGTGAGAATAGGGCGCCGGTTCAGGAGAGCCTGGAGAGGTGGAGGTATGCACTGGAGAGAAGAGGAATGAAAGCCAGTAGGAGCAAGATGGACTACCTATGCGTGAATGAGAGGGAGGACAGTGGAATGGTGAGGATGCAAGGAGTGGAGGTGATGAAGGCGTATGAGTGTAAATACTTGGGGTCAACTGCTCAAAGTAATGGGGAGTGCGGAAGAGAGGTATAGAAAACAGTGTAGGCAGGGTGGAGTGGGTGGAGAAGAGTGTCAGGAGTGATTTGTGACAGAAGGGTACCAGCAAGAGTTAAAGGGAAGGTTTACAAGCTATGTTATATGGTTTGGAGACAGTGGCACTGATGAAAAGACAGGAGGTGGAGCTGGAGGTGGCAGAGTTGAACTAGACTAAAAATTATACTTTTGTACTAACACTATTATTCTTTCGTATTATACAATTATACTTTTAGAATAAGATATTATACTAATATACTATTCTACCAATAAAGTAATAACACTATGCTAGACTGCTAAATCCAATATTTGTAAAGCGTTACCAAGTACAAACTTGGTGCCAACAATCAGTCTCCTTGTAATTTTAAGGGAAAGAAAAGCTGGCACTTTTAACAATATGGACACGTCTTCTTGGTAGGTGGAACTTCTCCTGGATCTCCACCTTGCCATGGTGGAGAAGTTTGCGTGTACCAATGATCCCAAGAGCTATGCCGTCCGAAGGTTGGCTCCTGGTAGGGTCACCCAAGGCAGATAGGTCAAGGGGGATGTTCCAGGCGACGCGCGATCCAACAAAGACCCCAACTGAGGAAATGGCAGAAGATGTCTCCAGGTCACAATGGTAGTGAAGGTGGATGAAGGCTGCAACAGGGGGTGGTCCCCAATCGTCTTGGTTCTCCATGCTATTGGATTCTGACCACCACCTATCACGGATCGTGTGGTGGCAGCAGGCGCATCAGCCTCTCCATGTAAAAAGCTGTCATGCGGGGGCGTCCTCCCATTATGTGGATCCAGGATCAGCCTCTACACCCACCTGAGGATCCAGAGGGACCCAGAGGGAGGACCATCATACGCGATCTCAAGTGACCGCCGATGATGATGAGGTTAAGAATATTCATATCATTCCAGTATACAAATAATCAATAACATTATATTAACAATCTAAACCAGAGTTACTAAATACAATAAGGGGAAAAAAGGGAAATGATAAACAAGTACAACAGGGGAAAAAACAAGGGAACGATAAATAAAGTTATGGGTGGACAAACAAAACCATAAAACTGATTAAACTCAGGGACAGGGAAGGATATAAGGGGCAACACAGCAGCACATTTTAAATGTAATCTAAGATGGTTAATCCCATTCTGATGATGGTTTGGGGTTTGGTTTGGACTAATCCAAAAACACTGCTAACATCTGACATCACAGTGTGTATGTCATTGTCCATACATTAGTCTGACATCACAGACTGCTGTTGTCCATACATTTGTCTGATATCGCAGACCGTATGTCGTTGTCATTCATCTGTCTGACGTCACGGTGTGTGCGTGTTGTTGGACAGCTTGCCTGACCTCACAGAACGTGTGTTGTTGTTGGACAGTTCATGTGACGTCACAGGCCGTGTGTTGCTGTTTCGGGGTTAGTCCGTAACGGGCCAGGTAACGCTCGGTGTAATGTGTAATAAGCCGAACGGGGTCGATTTACTTCGGTACTTTTCAACGCTGTGAATTAGAGGCTGCTCAGCCGAAACGTCGTCGTTTTGTGTTTTTCCGTGTCGGGGACGATTTTGTACGGAAGCCACTCGACTATCGGGGCCTCGCTGCAGTCGCGGCCCCGAGACTCAAGTGAAGTTCGAGCCGGACTACAAACTTATCTCCGCGGTGCCCGGGGCTCCTGTCACCGCCCCTGCGGATGAGGAAGTGAAGAAAAACCTAGCCAACCCAGGCAAGACAAAAGAGACGGAACAGTCTGATGAAATGGGAAAAAAATTAAAGTTCATTTGATTAATCGTTGCCTTTTATTACTTGCTCGGAGTCGCTGCCCGACTAACTAAGCCTTACAGCTAACCCTAGCTAGCATTAGCTTAGGCAGCGTTACTAGCTAACCTTAGGTTATTAACACTAAAGCTAACCACAGCGAGTGTTAGCTTGACAGCTAGCTGCCCCAACGACACACGGAGCTCACGGCCACCTTTACTTTGACCATCGCCTTGTTCAACTTTGACTACACTAGACAATAAAAACAGTTATTATGTTTTGTTTGCATTTCGGGACGCCGCTGGCTTCATAAAACTAAAGCTAGTCGTTCCCACGCCTTTCTGACATAGTTAATGCTAGAAGCTAACGTTTGCTAACCAGCTGGTTTAGTGGAGGAAGCCAGAGTTAAGGTGAATAAGTTGAAATAAACGTCGAAACTCGCTGATAATTTCACAGTGGCTGGTATTATATTAATCTAAATACTGGCTTTGTGATGGCCATGACAATTGGGTTGTAAATTGTTCAGTTAGCTTAGATGGGTTGTAATGGCCTTTTATGTTGAAGATTATTTCAGTGGTTCAACTGAACGTGCCATTCCCTAAATAACGTTGTGATGTTGTGAAATAATGCGTCCCATGCATATAGAGATATATGGACGATGGCGAAGACCCCTATGAGTAACCAACCGTCCAGATAAATGACAAGAGAAGAAGCCATGTTGCTTCACCAGACATGATTTCATTTGCAGAGTCTATGATTCTGAGTGTGCAGACAGAGAAGGGCTTAAGGTATCTAGCTAGTATTGTTTATATCCACATCCTCACAGCAACACAGTATGTTCTTGTTGTCGCAATAGGTGACTGTACAAGAGGGGGGCACTGTCAAATTGCATGTTGTCACTATTTACAAATTAGTAAAATTCACTAGACAACCAGCAGTCATAGGCCATAGCCCATATTCAAATTCAAGTCCTTATATGTATTTATGATGTTATAGGAGAAAGGAATCCCTTTGATGGGAGAATCCTCTTTCCTGGACTCCTGGGTCAATCAACGTGCCAAGATGATGGGTACGTGTGTCATGAGATCATTTGTCTATTTGAAACGAGCGTCCAGCTTAAACCATCCTCTTTTGTCTCTTTGTTACACATGAGTAGATTATCTCATCTACTGAGGCATTTCAGACTTTCTGGTAATTGAGTTTACAATTTTTTACGGTTTAGTGATGACATGTCACCTATTATGTTGTGCTCAGTGACATGAATTCTACATGGGTGTGGAATTTGACTGCCTGAAGTGTAAAGTTTAGAACGTGTTGGAAAAAGTATAGAGAAATTGTCTGTCTGTACTGCGCAGCATGTGACCTATCTGATTTTTATGGCAAAGTTGACCATCCTGTTACTTGCAAAATCTGGGTTAGCCTACACCATACTGATCACTGCCATATCAGGTTATATCATAGAAACCATATCAGGTTTCAATGCTGTGCGGAATTTAAAGTCTGGAAAAAGGATTAAATTTTGACCAAAAAAACAATCAGAACTTTAATTTATGACACAGTAATATTTAGGACTGAGTTTCTCTCACATTGCATTAGAGCCTATCATCCAGTTCATTTTGTGCGTTTTCAGATCAGATGTCTTTATGAACTCCTTTATGTTCTCTCACCTGACAAATATATTTTTCAATGTATTTTATAACATCTTTTGTTTTATCATTTGGAGAGTTAATGAATAAACTTTAACTGTCCGGTTGGTTCAGATGAGCAGGAGGCACTGAATTCAATCATGCAGGACCTGGCCGAACTGCACCGCTCCAGCCGTCCTGCCATGTGCCTGGCAGATCTCAGCAAACCCAAAGCCTCCTCGCCTAAGAACCAGGTGACTTGTCTGATCTTGTAAAGGTTTTTTTTTTTACCTTTCTATGTTTGTTAAGCCACAAAAAAAGCTTCTCACATCTCAAGAAATATACACAGTGAAAATCATTAAATTGCCCCAATCGTTCTTGGTAGATAACAAAATATATAGAAATGCAATTCCAGCACAGTTGTTTAAATATAATAACATGACCAAATGATACACCTATGGGAACCAGTCCTGGAATGGGCACCAGCCTGAACCTCGGTCCACACTAAAATTAGGCTCCCATACGGTTAGCATTCTCAATCTGTGATGGAATTGAAATGGGCAGGGATTGGGGCTGAATTCCATGATTGGAACCAGTCCATTATCTTTTGACCTCAACATTCATTAGATAAGGTATTCAAACTATATTTGTGTGACTATGAATGTTCTCCTTCTGTGGTATTGAAAGGATGTCTCTGTCCACAGAATGACGTACGAGTGAAGTTTGAGTTCAAAGGGGAGAAGCGGTAAGGTGTTAATCAAGCACATTTCTTACAGCTTCATTGCAGACCGATAGCAATGGTGTGTCTGACCTCTCCTTTCTCACCCACCACAGGATCTTGCAGTTCCCACGTCCTGTTAAGCTGGATGACCTGAAGGCCAAGGCCAAAGTGGCTTTTGGTCAGGCGATGGACCTTCATTACACCAACAATGAGGTAATGGAGCACACACTATCCTTGGATACTGGTACAAATTCCAAAGCTTGGGATTTTATATCAACTCTATAATGAGCTCAGTTTTGATTAAATAAAAACATTGCATTGTTTCATGGAGGGCCATTTGCTTTTGTCTCCCTCAATAAAGAATACACTTGAGCTTGCACATAACCTGATATCCATGTTGTGGTTTTGTTGTTATTTCCATTGAATAACCTACAAGCCAGATAACAGCAGGATTTGAAAATACAAAATATCCTCTTCATCTCAAATAAGTGTTACAATAAGCATGACTGTATGTCTTCATGCATGCTCAATAATCCAGGTAAGAAAGTCGGTTAGATCAGTTCATCTGGATACGTTTACTGACAGAAACGTTTCATCACTCATCTAAGTGACCTCTTCAAACTGACTGCAGGTATCCCCACCCCTATAAACAATATAGTTGCATAATGACCGAAACCAACGATCAGTGTCATACGCAAATAGGCGTGACCATTAACTAGAGTTTCAATGGCCTTGTGTACTATTCACAGAGGATTTGAGAATGTGTTCAATCACAGCATTGTAAGATGGCGACAGATGTACTCTTAGCCCCCCCCCCCCCCCCCCCCCGGTTCAGGGATGGTGAAGAACCATCTATGTGAAGAGGGAAGGACCATCCCTGAACTGGGGGGGGGGGGGGGGGGTAAGACTACATCTGTCGCCATCTTACAATGTTGTTATTGTAAACAGTCATTATGTAACTGTATTGCTTAGAAGGGTGGGGATACCTGCAATCAGATGAGACTGAAGAGTTTACTTAGGGCCCAGACACACCAAACTTACTAGCGGCAACAAAGGCCGACTGTTGCATCGCCTCATGTCGCCTACTGTCTGGGCCAAAAAATAGCACTTAAAGAACACACTGCAAACTACAGCCAACGGCCAACTAATGTGTACGTTCTGCACTGATTCACTAAGCTGAACAGCCAATCAGAGTGATCTCTCTCTCATCGATGGGCTCTGCCGATTCAACATGCTGAATTGGCCGAAAAGCTGCCGACAGGGGTCTGACTAGTGCCGACGGTGTGGGACACACCGCAAAAACTAGGGTCACAGATGCTTACCAATGGCCCGACATTGGTAAGCATGGTGTGTCAGGGCCCTTAGGTGAGCGATGAAATGTTTGTCAGTAAATGTTGTATCCAGATGAACTGACTCAACTTAATTTGAAGTATGACTGTAAGAAAGCAGATAATGGCTGACAGTTGAGGAAGAGATAGTTTTATCTCTAGCCAACTTCCTGCTGCCTACTTGCATCTCATAAACCTAATCCTGATAAACTGAATTATATGTACCTTCTCTGCAACACATTTAACATATATCAGGAAAAAAAAACCTTGTAAATATCCATTATGTTGGAGCTTTAGGGCAGCTTCATATCAAGCCTGCCTAGTCACATTGTGAACTGCAGTGAGCCGAAATGTGGTTTTGCCAGGCTCTGTCAACTGCAGTGATGTTGGGTTCAAGCCAAACAGTACCAAGACCTGGCTCAATCTCAGCCAGTGTAGACAAGGCATTTCTCTGTTCCTCCACATCTTCCCAACTGTTCTTCACCCTTCCTACTCCTACCCTCCCTGTTTCTAGTTGGTGATCCCGCTGACTACTCAAGATGATCTGGACAAGGCAGTGGAGCTCCTGGACCGGAGCATCCACATGAAGAGCCTGAAGATCCTGCTTGTGCTCCAGATCTCCTCCCAGGTCAGCAGCATCAAGGGAGAAAGTCCTTGTCAAACACGGGGTCCTTTGTTGGGACTGGGAAAAGTATGGAAAATTATTTAGAAAATTTCCCAGGTCTTGAAAAGTTTGTCAATTGAGAGCATGTCTGGAAGATACTTTTTTGACTGTCTTTCTTATATTGTGATACCTGTTATAGATAATCTTGAGTCTGAGTGATATTGCCTCCTTGAAAGTTACATTGCCTAGCTGCAATTAGCACTCAATACATGTTAAATCAGCTAAGATACTCAACCTTGTGCTAGCATGCCTGCTGGCACTGGTCGCTGGTTCTAATATAATTTTGGACCTTTGCTGTATGTCTCTCCCTCTCTCCCTTCACCTGACATCTCCTGTCTTATCTATTAAAGGCTAAGACTGACAAAATTAATATTTTTAACAAGGAAACAGCAACAAAGAGGCTGCTTGTCTCAGTAGTTTACCGCTTGCTCCTGACAAACAGTGCTGTTTCTCAAATGTTAATGGCACATTGTGTCTTGGTTTGCCTCCAGACCTCTTCCTCTAACATGGACCTGTTGCCATCCCATGAAGAGCTGGACAACACAGGGTTCAGGGTCACTGACAAGAAGAGTATGCTGGCCTTGATAGGTAAACCCCATCTCATTGATGCTCCCCTGGCATAATGCTGTTCATTCATGACATCCTAATATTTTCCAACCTTACACCCAGTGCCTGCTGGGAATGGCTCTGACCCTGAATCTGATAAAGAGGTTAAAGAAAGAGATCAATAGATTTTATTTCTCAATTACGAGATGCTTGTAGATTATGCCGCATAACAGGTCAGAAAACAGTACATTAACATCTACATTTCATATGTAAGGTATTTCATCTGTGTAATGGAGTGAAATCATTTTTGTTTAATGACCTTCATTTATGGTTTGTGAGTTCTAGAAAATTATGGAGTTTTCCAAAATGAGATTTTCACCATTTGAAAATGGCGACTGTTACCTCCGGCTTGGTCGGGCGTCCCTATAGACACAATTGGCCGTGTCTGCGGGTGGGAAGCCGGATGTGGGTATGTGTCCTGGTCGCTGCTCTAGCGCCTCCTCTGGTCGGTCGGGGTGCCTGTTCGGGGGGTATGGGGAACTGGGGGGAATAGCTCGGTCCTCCCATCACTGGTGAAACTCCTCACTGTCAGGTGTAAAGAAGTTGCTGGCGACTCCACATGTATGGGAGGAGGCATGTGGTAGTCTGCAGCCCTCCCCAAATCAGCAGAGGGGGTGGAGCAGCGACTGGGACGTCTCGGAAAATAGGGTAATTATCTAAGTACATACAATTGAGGAGAAAAAGGGAGGGGGGCAACATTTTTTATTACAAAATTAGAGTCATCGACTCAGACAGTGACATCTATTCAAGGATAACAGGTAAGTTTAGTTTCTGCTCAAAACGAAATTACTTTTACAGGCATTATCAGAGTTTAGAGACGCTGAATGATGGACTTTTCTCTCAAATGGAGATATAGCGTTTTGTAAAAGGAGTCTTCCTCCGCTGCCGCTGCAGGCAGACGCTTTACCGATCAATGAGGCAATGAGTAATTTGATACCTGTGTCAATAATAAAAAGCCTCTCACTTGCCTGCCATCCCCCCACTCCTACCTTTACCTTCCCAGGTTCCCATTCCACGGACCGTAGCTCCCCTCCCCCCGGTTACATTCCTGATGCCCTCCAGCAGGTGGCGAGGAACGGCTCCTTCACCAGCATCAACAGCGAGGGAGAATTCATTCCTGAGAGCATGGACCAGGTACGTTCACCCACCTGAGAGCATGGACCAGGTATGTTCAGCCACCTGTGTCGTGTGGATGCACAAGGGGTAGAATTGAAAGGATTACATGAGCCAAGAAAAGATTAGATGAAGTGGTGGGTGTGTTGACACCAGAAGTTAGCAGGCTGATAGCAGACAGAAAATGCAGAATGCTATTTGTTGAATATTTCTATGATCTCTCTCTTTCTAATGCGTTGTTTCTTCTTCTCTTTCTCATACTCTGTTTCCTTCTGTGTTTTGAAGTGTGTGTGAGCGATTCCCGTTAAGGATGTACTGAATTGTCATTTCTTTGAGTATCTGACTCTTTTTTTTTTGCCTGCTGATGACTTCTGTGGGCCCCAGAGAATTAAACGCCTGCCCAATTGGCTTCCCAGTGGCATGGTGGTCTGTTCCGTTGCCTACCAACACGGGGATCGCCGGTTCGAATCCCCAGTGTTACCTCCGGCTTGGTCAGGTGTCCCTACAGACACAATTGGCCATGTCTGCGGGTGGGAAGCCGGATGTGGGTATGTGTCCTGGTTTCTGCACTAGCGCCTCCTCTGGTCGGCTAGGGTGCCTGTTCAGGGGGGAGGGGGAACTGAGGGGAATAGCATGATCCTCCCATGCGCTACGTCCCCCTGGTGAAACTCCTGTCAGGTGAAAAGAAGCGGCTGGCGACTCCACACGTATTGTAGGCATGTGGTAGTCTGCAGACCTCCCCCGGATCGACAGAGGGGGTGGAGCTGCAACCGGGATGGCTCGGTAGAGTCGGGTAATTGGGGAGAAAAGGGGGGGAGTCCCCCCCAAAAAAAACCTGCCTGATTGAAACATAGCCCTGAACGCCTCCTGGTAAACTTGCCAAAGCAGAGGCCCTCAGGTTCATACATGCAGGGCTTTGTGCCTCTGTTTAAGCCATTAAACGTGAAGGCTGATCTGTTATGTGTCATCTACTCTGGCTGGGGAGTTTTGGCCACTAGCAGCCACTGTGACAGGTGGGCTAAAAGATAGCTTCATGTCTAAAGAATGAAAGATCGAGACTGTGAGGGATCTAAAGTATGTATCCCTCATCCTGACATTCTCTTCTTGTATTTTTTCTCCAGATGCTGGACCCACTGTCAATGAGCAGTCCTGAGAACTCTGCATCTGGAAGCTGTCCCTCTTTAGACAGCCCACTGGACAGGTTAGGACCTCCATGTGCAGAGAAAAGCCACCACATGCTGTGATTGAATGATTAATCAAGATTAATTAAGAGACCTCAATTGTATATAGAGGTTGAATCCAAGCCCTGAATAAATGAGGGTTAAATTCTGTGTGAGAGATTTCAACCTCCTCATTTAATTTTATTCTTGTTCCATTTACATTGTTACTTTGTGTTTGTTTGACACAGTGACTACCCCAAGTCCAGAATGCCAAGGGCACAGAGCTACCCAGACAACCACCAAGACTTTCCAGGTAGTGTGTGTGTGTGCGCACATTCATGTGGCTGCAAACCCCATGCATTTTTGACTTGGTATGGTTTTTTTTTCTTCTCTTTTGTATATCCTGTGTGTGGTCATGTGACTATAATTTCAATGTCTAACGTGTTTACTCTTAACTTTCCTGAACTACCCCTACACACACACACACACACACACACACACACATATCCTTCAGAGTACGACATCCCAGTGTTTGAGAAGTCAGGGAAGGGCGGGACTTATCCTCGGCGATATGGCATCCCGTTTGGCCTACAGGACTACAGTGACGGTGAGTCAGTGTGTAGAGGCACTTGCATGAGCTTAGATATGAATTGCACATAGCATTGTTGAGTTGATTTTGAGTCATCTTGGTCATTTATCAAGTGAAAATACCAAACACTTGTTGGTTACAGCTTCACAAATGCTAATATGTATTTGTCTTTATACATACTCAGTAATTCCAGGTTAGGAAAAAACAGAAAGTTGAATCAGTTCATCTGGACACATTTAGTGGGAGAAACGTTTCATCACTCATCCAAGTGACCTCTTCAGACTGATGAGGTCTCTTGGATGAGTGATGAAACGTAACCAAATATTATCCAAGTGACCTCTTCAGACTGGAGAGGTCACTTGGATAATATATGGTTCTTTCTCCAAGTCATATGATTATGAAATGAATACTTAAGGGCCATTTTGGCTGCTAGTCAGATGAAGTAAACAATTTTAAGACATCATTTTGGGCTCTGGGAACTTGTAATGGGCATAGCTGTCACTCACCTCTGACCTTCCTATGGAGGGTGGTCCAAAAACCAACCAAAAAAAAAATCTCCTTGTTGGATTAGTATAGTCCTTAAAACATGCAGCTCAAAAATAGCTAACAAAACAGACCATGTGTTATATTTAGGTCTCAAGAACTGTTCATTCCTTGATTCAAGCTCATTTTCCCTCCATACCCTCCACTCTCTTCATCCCCTCCATGGCAGGGAGGAAGACCTTCCCCCGGGCCCGGCGGACCCAGGTCCACGGCTTCCGGTCCCCAGTCAACTTCAGCCCCACAGAGCAGTCTCCCAGCACCAGCAGTGGCAGCAGTGTCTTCACCCCCGACCTGGAAGAGGCTCCGGGGCCCGCTAGGCGACCGAGGCGGGGCAGCGACATCGAGCCCAATCCAGCCCCAACGCCCACCCTCTCCGTCATGGATATTAGTCCCCCCAGCCGCTGTGAGTACCAAGTGGGCCATGTACTCATTAGAAAGAGAGCCTTTTTCATTTGCAAAACACAATCAATCATTCAGAATTTATTTATATAGTGCATGTTATTCATAGTGGGGCGGCACGGTGGTGCAGTGGTTAGCACGGTTGCCTCACAGCAAGAAGGTCCTTGATACTACTTATATATATATATATTATACACACACACACACACACACACACACTGTACAGCACTCTCATTATCCTGCTTAAGTGTAAATGCTGATAAAAATGTTTTAACTTAAATTCAGGCGAATTAGATTCCTAATCCTTGATGCCTGCTTTGACAGATTGTTTTCCTGTATTAAAACGAACATCAGTTTACTGAAGAGTTGTTTACATAATGTTTATGTATCACATGATACAATCAGTCATATTTATGAAAATCCAGTATAACTAAGACAAGGCGACTGTTGCAGTAAAATTCATATTCATCAGCCAGAGGTAGGACTGTTGAAGGGGGGGTTATTTGCTGGTGGTGAGATTTGTATTTGATGTCTCATATAATTTTGAATTTCTTCCAATCTGTGTGTCCAGCCCCACGTGCCCCCACCAACTGGCGACTGGGTAAGCTTTTGGGCCAGGGGGCATTTGGACGAGTTTTCCTCTGCTATGATGCAGACACAGGGAGGGAGCTGGCTGTTAAACAGGTTCAGTTTGACCCCGAGAGCCCTGAGACCAGCAAGGTGAGAGACCTCGGGTCATTTTCATTTGTGGGGTATAAACATTTCTGATAGCCACGATGTGACGTTACCTTCCCATGTATTCAATCCAAAGCAGGAAGTTATCTTAGTTCTCTGTGTCTCTCCTTCTGACAGATGCAGCAAAATGTTTGTCTGTCCTGAGAGTGGTGATGCACCATTGAAAAGCAGGTGTAAAACCTGGGGGAGAATTTATGGGATAGTTTTTCATATGGTGTCGTTTCAAAGCTGATTGGCATGAAACTATTGAATTTCTTTACAGATGGGCATAGTTAATTTACTTACTGATGCCCCACGGCCATTTCACAGTATTTCCCGTATTCTTTATCGGCAGTGATATGACCTAGATAGCAGTCATATTGCACAGCTATAATTTGCATACATGATACTGAACACTGTTTATATTGAAAGTCAGACTGAACATCAAATCTTGTTAAGAAGTGTTGGGCTGGAGACAGTTTGAAATTTTTTGATGGAATGTGTGTGGCAGCCATTAGTTCATCTCTATTTAAATTCCAAACCGTAGGAAATGCCATTTGTTTGTTTTGTTCTGGTTTAGGAGGTGAGCGCCCTGGAGTGTGAGATCCAGCTGCTGAAGAACCTGTGCCATGAGCGTATCGTCCAGTACTACGGCTGTCTGAGGGACTCCATGGAGCGGACACTCTCCATCTTCATGGAGTATATGCCTGGCGTGAGTCCTGCTCACAGACATACAGAACACGAGGTTTCATTTGTACAGATCATACTGAGGCAGCCCACTCAGTTAATAAACTGACTGAAATGATACATAATTTTTTTCCACTTCAATTTGCCAGGCTGTCACTCAGACGTGACGTTTGTTCTTCAGACACAAAGGTTTAATGTCAAGCAAGGATATATGTCTGCCAGCCTTTCCATCCGCTGCAGCTGCTACTACTACTACTTTCGGCTGCTCCCGTTAGGGGTCGCCACAGCAGATCATCCGTTTCCATTTCTTCCTGTCTTCTGCGTACATGCTTTCCCCCTCTCCCTCTCCTTCGCCCAATAGTAGCATAGTTTCCACCGACACCCTGCTGGTTAACAGTACCGGTGGGGGTCGTTGGTAACCCGGGCCTCGACCGATCCGGTATGTAAGTCTCATTTATGATCCGCATATTTGATTTGGCAAAGATTTTACGCCGGGTGCCCTTCCTGACGCAACCCTCCCCATTTGTCCGGGCTTGGGACCGGCACTAAGGATGCACTGGCTTGTGCATCCTCAGTGGCTGGGTTCATCAGCTGCAGCTGCAATATGGCAATATATACTGAGAGAAATTGGGTTTCCGAGTCGAGTACATATTGAATTTATTTTTTTGTAGAATTTTGCTGATAGCTTGGGGCATGTGCAGTCAGCACTAATGGGTAATATAGTCCGTTGAAGCAATAAAATCCTCACTTCATAAGATATTGATGGAGAAATTGGTGTTATGCCCAGTTTCCCATAGTGCCTACACATACCAGAAAAGATTGCGTGGGGGCGTCCAGGTGGCGTGGTAGTCTATACCATTGCCTACTAACACAGGTATCGGCGGTTCGAATCCCCGTGTTACCTCCGGCTTGGTCGGGGTCCCTACAGTCACAATTTGCCGTGTTTGTGGGTGGGTATGTGTCCTGGTCGCTGCACTAGCACCTCCTCTGGTCAGTCGAGGCACCGTTCGGCTGGGAGGGGGAACTGGGGGGAATAGCGTGATCCTCCCATGCGCTACGTCCCGCTGGTGAAACTTCTCACTGTCAGGTGAAAAGAAGCGGCTGGTAACCCCACATGTATCAGAGGAGGCATGTGGTAGTCTGCAGTCCTCCCCAGATCGGCGGGGGGGGCAGCAACCACGACAGCTCGGAAGAGTGGGGTAATTGGCCAAGTACAACTGACAATTGGGGAGAAAAAAAGGGGGTGAAATCCAAAAAAGATTGCGCGCAAGCTTCTGTATCGTCATGTATTAAATCCTCTGCTTTAATGTTGTGGGACGTCATCGCCGCTGTTGGAAACAAAGCTTAGCTGAGGGAATAAGGATGTGATTTTGAATGGCACCTTCAGAGTAGAGTGGAGATAAGAAACCCAAGCTACACTAAGCTATTGATTTTCTATCTGCCAGATGACGTCATGATGTGTCCACTTGGCGGACAGAAAAAAAAATCAAATTTTCACTGCTGGCCCAGAGGTACAGGAACAACCACAGGTGTTTTTCATACGCCATCCCTGTTGCAGATGGATAGAGATTATACGGCTGAAAACTGTCAATTTTCCCCTTTAAGCTCAATTTGTTCCACTCCTGAAAAATTACAAACATGATTCTTTGTTGCTCAATGGGTAGACAATGGCGCTAACACTGCCAGGGTTGGGGGGGTCCAATTGTGGTTTTCAGGGCTCAATCAAGGACCAGCTGAAATCGTACGGGGCACTGACGGAAAATGTGACGCGCCGCTACACCCGTCAGATCCTGGAGGGTGTGTCCTACCTGCACAGTAACATGATTGTCCACAGAGACATCAAAGGTAGGTGGAGGCAGGGTGAAGGAACACTCACATACTTGATGGTACATCTTAAAATCTAATGGAGGTCAAAGGTCAGCACCACAGTACCCTGACTACAGATTGTAATTGTAACCTCTGTCCATCACAATATGAAATAACAGAGCAGTCAGAAATTAAATTAGAGCCAAGATGAAAGGTAATTTTTAGAGTCAGTTGTGGAGGGAGATACAGTTAAAGCAGCTTGTGCTACGTTCCGTAGAATCTAATGAGCAGAAAATTAAAATTCACCATTTTAACTTTGACATGACAGTTATCCTCCTCTTTTTCAAGGAGCCAACATATTACGGGACTCTGTGGGCAACGTGAAACTGGGGGACTTTGGGGCCAGCCGACGACTGCAGACCATCTGCCTTTCAGGAACGGGCATCAAGTCTGTGACCGGCACCCCCTACTGGATGAGTCCGGAAGTGATCAGTGGAGAGGGTTACGGCAGAAAGGCTGACATCTGGTAAGGCTTGAACATCATTAAACCAACACACACATCAGCACAAACATGCCAGCAGTGGTCCAAGCCGTAATTCAGATATCTGAAAGACTGAGGGGGAGATGAAGATGTACATCCTAGTGGGATTTGATCTCAAGCTAGCGGGGCTACATGTGACCTAAAGGATGACAGATATACCCACTCTATCTGTGGGCACCAGTCTCCTCATTCCTCATCATCATTTCTTCTCCTTTCGATGGGTGAGAAGGAAGGTGTTTAATTTGTCCTGTATGGAATTTCAGCTGTCATAGCAACAAAGAATTACTGACACAATAAAAAAAAATAATTATGAAGGTCTTTGATAGAAGATCTATTTCCCCTCTTGTAAAATCCCCCCAGTTAATGTTACTTAACATTACAGACATCACTGTCCTGCCCCCACAACCACCTTGTATACATTTAGATGCGCATGATTAGCAATAACAGTAGAATTTCTGTTTACCTGCCTGTATGTAATATTAATAAAATGTTTGCACAACTCTCGTCCCACACATTAGACCCATGTTTATGTTGACACAAGCTGAGTCTTTTGAAAGGTAAATTTGACTTTAGTTGAAGTATACAACCGATGTTTTGCCTTGTCTGTTGAAGTTGGTGCTGTTTCTCACCCACAGGAGCGTAGGCTGCACCGTGGTGGAGATGCTGACCCAACGCCCCCCCTGGGCAGAGTTTGAGGCCATGGCAGCCATCTTTAAGATTGCTACCCAGCCAACGAACCCAGTGCTGCCCGCTCACGTTTCAGATCACTGCCGAGAATTCCTCAAGCGAATCTTTGTGGAGACCAAACAGCGGCCGTCCGCCGATGAGCTACTGAGGCACATATTTGTACATTAGCCTGATCCCCCTGACTCTTGACCCCGCCTCCTGCTGAACTGCCAGACATGGCCTTACCTGATAGGGTTTCCCCGCCTCTGACCTCACACCCTTCAGTTAAATGCAGGAACCCCGTTGGACCAGAGAGGACTAGATGGGAAGATTTAGCGTTCTAAAGAAGGGATGTGCATATGAGGGGGAAGGGGCGGGTACCTGCTCCTCAGTCTCTGTTTTTAGGAGACTGCTATAGGGGCCGTAAATAGTTTTTATTTTCCGCAAAGCTGCACCTTAATTTCACAGATATAAGGGGGTATGCACTTCCCTCTTAAACGATGAAATTTTTTTAAATATGTCTCCTTTTTTTACGTTTGTACATCTTCTCTCCTGTGTTTTGTTTGTTTTGGAGTGGGATGATGTTGGTGTTGTGGACCTTAATGGTGAATGGCTCTGGAGTGGCTCCTCCCACCCCTCCTCTCCCCATTGACCCGACCCCAGAATGTACTCTGCTGCCAAAACCCAGAGCGCTAGGTTTATCCTGGACCCGCTGCTATAGAACCGAACCCTATCAGAATACGCCATACACAACCCCCCCACTCCTAAACACAGTCACGATTCTGCCCTTAACCAGGGTCCCTCTGTGTCACAGCTTCCTGTGCAGTAGGCATTTGATCTGGCTAACTGTGACTGTTAGGTCCTCACCTGTTGATCCACTCTAGCAGTGGATCCCATTTTCTCTGGCTTGTCCTGTCTGTTTACTAAAGTGTCTGTCAGGTTGTCTGTCCTCACTCTGTTTGACTCCTTCACTCTTCATTCTTTGACACGTGCCTTTTGTTTAGTTCTTTTTTCTATTTGGGTTTACGGAACAGAATTTTTGTAAATTTTTCTGAATGGCACAGAACAAGATGGGTGGAGTGGGATCTTTCAGTGTTTGTGCTGCTCCAATTTACTGTACTGCCTTCGCACCGTTTTTGCTCAATTCTAGCTGATCTCAGCTCAGCCCTAAGGTGCATCTCTACCTTCTCTGTAACAGGGATTTATGATCTCTGCCTGGTCCTGAATCAGCTCAGGCATCTTGATACCAGGGCAGAACCTAACACCACCCACCAGCCAAATACTGCACAGTGTTTTGGTTGGTCTGTCTTGACCAGTCACATTAGCAGGTAATCGCCGTCATTAAGATTTGTATTCTATATTAGAAATTCAATTGGCTTTTAGAGTTTTGAATGTCGCTGATGAATTCTGGAAGGCACCTGCCATTGTGGCTGGTCAATGGTAAAAGCTAGTTTTCTGCTTTGCAAAAGAGATTGAATGCCTGAATGTCAGTCAGCCAATTCACCAAAGCAGAACCCCAGGTACTTACACATAGATCGGTGCCTCTTCTAATAGGTGCATTGTGTAATATTTCTTCCTTCCTGAAAGCTAATATGACTTGTAAATGGCAGCAGGTTGTTAGTGGTAGTGGCTTATGACCCCCAATGCCTCTTCAGTTTTCTGGTTTCCACAGAAGCCGGGCAGGTGGAGCGGTTTTGTTGTTTCACAGGCCTCTTGAGGATGCGCATAGCTTTGAGTCTATTTAAAAAAACATTTTTTTATTGTTATTCACATGACTTAACAATAGAGGTCAGCGCTTAGGTAGACAGTAGACATTACACAGTGCACCTTTAACCTCTTGCTCGCGGGACATTCTTTAGCTGAGGATCTACTTTTCAAGTGAACCTCTCCCCTCTATGCTCCTTTAAGTGTTCATTGACTGGATTGGTCAAAGCAGGCGTACACCTGGTGACATCACCAGCTCTGACATGGCAGATCGCCTGTCAATTTGGTGTACAGAATCAGGAGAGGTGCGTTGTGGGTGGAAATTTACCTTTAGTCAGTGGCCGATAAATATTGTCTGTTTCTGGTGTAGTTTTTCCACTCTCATAGGTAAAGGTGAATTGAATTGACGACTGACTTAAATTCTTTTAGTTACATTTTAAATTTACCCACCCACTGTGGAAGTGGTTAGCCATTAAATCAGATCAAGAAGTTCAGGTATAGAAAAAATAAATGTCTGAAGCAAAAACCAGTTCAAACCCTGATCTTTAGTTGTTTTGTTGTCACGTGACCAGACAGTTTTCAACAGGTCTCAGAGTTGTCTCAGCAGGAGTGTTGGTACTGGTCCTTTAGTCTGTCTATTGGAGCCATATGACTGCCCCAGGAAGAGGAGCACACAGCTGATTGGCCACTGGTCTGGCTGTATGATGCTGTTGTCACCGGCGTTTCATGCTGAGTGGATCTCCTTTGCTTGTTAAGCCTGAAAATAATTTCTTACTTTGTCTAAAGGCTTGTAGAGCTGTTCGCCTGTGAAAGGACAACTCTCATGGGTGAGATCATATGCTGTTCCCATGCAGATCTGGAAAAATACGGAGAAAATAATTTCAGAATACTTTATTCATCCCTGAGGGGAAATGGGAATTTGGTAATGATTTTACAGGTTTTTGGAAGATGTGGGAAATTAGCACAGTCAAGGTTGTATATGTGTGACTTGACGCTTTCTGAGGCTGTTGCGTCAGTTTTATACACGTTGAAAGGAAAGTTGGGAGCTTGTAGAACCAGAGATTCTAGATAACAGTGTCAAACATGACACACGTGCCATATCAGTGTTTTCACCGTCAAACATCCCTTTTTTCCTTCTTCCGGCTTACACCATGGTTTGACTGAGTCGGTACGGTATACAAGCTCACAGCATCGCTGAGCTTTGTTCCTCCCGTCAGGTACGACGTAGCTTGCCATACGCCCAAAGGCAGGGTCGGCACAGTGATGCAGTCACTATCCAAAAAAAAAAAAAAGTCGGTCATTTTGTCACAGTTGCCGCACATACTATCCATGTGGCAGGGTCAGAAGCATTAAGCACTGAAATGACTTGTTATGCTTATGTTTGGTGCAGCATCAGCAGTAATGCAGACGTTGTACCAGACCGTTGTGGTGAAGAGGGAGCTGAGCTGGAAGGCAAAGCTCTCAATTTACCAGCCAATTTTCATTCCAAACCCTCACCTATGGTCATGAACTTTGGGTAGTGACCGAAAGGGTGAGATCGCGGATGCAAGCAGCTGAAATGAGTTCCCTCCATAGGGTGTCTGGGTTCAGCCTTAGAGATAGGGTGAGGAGGTCGTACATCCGGTGGGAGGTCGGAGTAGAGCTTCTGCTCCTTCGCATCAAAAGGAGCCAGTTGAAGTGGTTCAGGCATCTCCTTTGGAGATTTTCTGGGCACGTCCAACTGGGAGGAGACCTTGGGGTAGACCCAGAACTTGCTGGAGGGACTACATGTCCAATCTGGCCTGGGAATGCCTTGGGATCCCCCAGGATGAGCTGGAGGGCGAGGGAGAGGGACATCTGAAGTGCCCCACTTAGCTTGCTGCCACTGCAACCCGACCCTGGAGAAGCAGCCAATGATGAGATGAGATGATTTGTTATGATATCTGCACACAGATGAGACCTTATACCAAAAGACCTCCTACAGCTAGCCCAGTGCTTTACTATGAACATCACCTTGCTATGCAGGCATGTATGCTTGCTTCTGCCCTCGTCACAAGAAGAGATGAGGTTTTAGCTCCAGTGTTCAGTATATCTCAATTCAAATTACAATAGATACTAAAATATTCTGAATTTGTTTTTTGTTTTTTTTGGTCTTTTTTGTCCTTATGGTGCAGCCCTAGGCTGAATGCTGGTGAACTCGTAAGGTAACAGATTTTCTCTATCTCTGAAGTGCGAGAGAGATTCGTTTGGTTGTCTGATAAGGATACCAGCGGGGCCAAGAGTGAGCCAAGTTTATAGCACTTTTGGGAAGAAGTTTGAGAGAACACGCTGTCATTTAGGAGTTTAAACGAGTTTGAACCACCAACCACTTTTGTCAAGTAACGACCCGTTATACTTTGCTGCTCTGAAAATTAACTTTCCTGGTACATGTTAGAGTAGTACGTAATTTTGTAGGTACTGAAAGCAAGCATGTCTCATTGGTACGTTAGTTAGTTTCTCACCCTTACTTCAGCGGACACGCGCCAGACTGATAGATGATAGTTGTTCATGTCTTCACCCTGTATTCCAGGCTGTATATCTGCAAATCTGCTTCAGTAGTTTTTTCGTGAAGGGTCCTTCGGGTTAATCCAGGATGGAGGATTAACTCCAGCCGTTGGTCAAGTGCAGGCAGACTCTGCTTGTGAATTGTGTATTATGGTCTGCCACCAGAGAGATGATAAAATCTGTTTGAGGAACTGTCTCGAGACAAAAACGATTCTTGAATACAGTCAAACTTTTATTGCAATTCATCTCAACCCGTTTGCAGTTTTTGCTGCCACTTGCGTTGAAGAAAATTGTAAGATTCAACCACGGAAACAATCATGATGTCCTGCAGAGGAGGGCGTTTCTGTCGGTGTACAGAACTCCCGTAAAAATCTCTTGTGGACGAGTTAAACTTCCACACAGGCCAGCCAGTCCTGGTTTCCTGAAAAGAAACTTGTTGAGCTCATACAACATGCAGACCGTCACCGTTGTTGTGAATGGCCGTGTTGTCCTGGTCTGCAGCCCTCCCTGTCACACGCCGTCATGATTTTAGCTCGTACGGAGAGATGGGAATCGTTGATAGCACCGTCACACGGATAGTAGGGGTTTGCATTTCGCGGGTATAATCAGGGCCCTGTTTGAAACAAATATCTCCCTCAGTGGCATCGCAGTCATGGCCTCCACCAATTCACGTCAAAATAAAAAGCTCCTGTTGCCTCGCAACAACAAAGAAGAAAAGTTCTCAGAGAGGGACGGAAAGTAAACTGGTCAGCGATTCGGTGTGTGTGGGTGGAGTTGGGAGCGTCAAGTAGTTCCACATATAACCATAATGCCTGCTCAATACAGATGGATACGCTTAAAATCAATGATACGATTAACTGTGCCATGGGCACGGTTTGACCTTAATACGCACTACCAGTATGCACTATTTGAAAGGTACGTTGCTTAGCTTTTTTATTTTATTTCTTTTTTTAATTCACTGATGCTTCCTCGCGATTCCTGTCTGGCTGTCTGTCACGCAGCTCGGCTGAGTGTCGACTGTACGTGTCTTCTGTTAGCAATGATGACCTTTTTTGCACATTTAAGACTTCTTATTTTTACACAGGTTTGTGTGTGTGCGTGCGTGTGTGTCCGTGTTTTGATTTGTGGTTCAGTTGTGATGACTCGTATATGAATGTAATGTTTCATTTTCACCATTAGATGGCCTAATTCACTGCAGTGGATTCAAATCCTTGGTACCTGGAAATGGGACAGTATTTGCCAATAGCAAGCAAGCACCACCTCCCCACCACCCTTTCCTCAGACACACAATAGTTTTACAAGTTTTTTGTGTCTATAGCCACTGCTGCCACTCCTTTTTGTGTATGTGTGTGTGTGAGAGAGAGATTGTGTGCGTGTGTGTGTGTGTGAGGTGCACAAGTGTACTTGTACACGTGCGTACCTTGCAAATTGTGCTCAATGGACTAGGTGCCCAAAATGCCTTGGGCATTTTAACTGTAGGGGACAAAATAAAAACAAAATTACAAAAAAAAAGGTTCTGTACAAATGTATAAAATGAAAAAGTACCCTTTTTAAAAAGAAAAGTACACTTGTATCCCACACGTTTGGTCTCTGTATTGTAAAAGAAGCCATGTTTATAATTCTAATTGGTTTGTGACCAATAAGCCTGTTTATATCAGATCTGTATATCAGTGGTATGCATAATTTTTTTAATATATTTTTTACTTTCTTTTGTTTCTTTTTTTTAATGGGAGATTTTATGCATGGTTGCGTCTTGAGAGACACACCGGTGCCGTTGAAATGGTTGCTGTTTTTGGCAAAACTCTGGATTATTGGAACAGCTGGCGCTCTGTGTTCATAATTATGACAACAATTATGACTATGACAAACAATAAAATATTTATTTCACACTAACGAGTCACTTCTGTGATCTTGGCGGGGTTTTCAACACGGGTCTGAAAAAGTACGGAAAACAAATTCAGTAATTTCCAAAGTAAAACACGAGCTAGCGGGACATCGTTTGGGTAATCAGACTCCATTGTTTAAAGCTATGAAATAACTTTCATCTGCAGGTTAGATAACTCCTAACTAAATGAAAATGTGTAGATGTAGGGGTGTAGATTTAAATTTGTCCAAATAAATTCCCTCATTTTCGCTAGCACGTGAGGTAGCTAGCTCACGTGCTAGCGAAAAGGGCGCTGTTGTCTGTCTTAATACATTCAATCAGACGAGTAGCTATAATGAATTAAATCATATCCATGACAGACGTATCAAACAGTTTGCTCTCTTTATAACATCAATGTTCAATTTACAGTGCGTCTCCCCATGACGTCCTCACTACGGGTACTGAGCGGTATCACAAATAACCAATCCATGACGTCCCCTTTTCCTTGGAAACCAATTTGCAAACAGCTGTCAACAGTGACATTGCACATTTTTTTTCTTACAGTTTTCAAACCTGTATCTTCCCAAACAACTGGTGCTTAGAGACATGTTTCAACATCTGCTACTGTCTACACACTACACGTCACACATACAGTTTCTGCACAGATTACAATGTGATGTAATCACATTCTATCGGGTGATTTTTTTAATCATTTGAGGTCTGGTTGTTTGTTGGTGTGGGTATCATCTGTGTCACAGTGATAGTATGTGTATCCTGGTCCACTGTCCTGTCCTCTCCCCTCTTCGTCTCCTCCAGTGCACAGAGTGACTGTTGGTCCACTGGATCGGTATCTCTTAACAAATGTAGTGTTTCTAGAATAGTGTGCTCCCTTCTGGAGATTCTACAACTACTTGATTCCCTGTTTTACTCACGACTCTGTGGGGTGTCCTATTGAAGGGGGTTGTGAACTTGTTCACTTTTTCCTGATGTACTACAACTAGGGTGACCAGATCCCAACAAACCAAATGTGGGACAAAGAGTATGTTTGTGTGGGACAAGTTACCAATGCTGAGAGGTTGTCTAAAATTTTGATATAATCCATCCATTATCCAAACCGCTTATCCTGCTCTCAGGGTCGTGGATGCTGGAGCCTATCCCAGCAGTTATTGGGTGGCAGGCGGGAAGACACCCTGGACAGCCCAACAGTCCATCGTAGGGCCGACACACACATTCACATCTAGGGACAATTTAGTACGGCCGATTCACCTGACCTACATGTCTTTGGACCGTGGGAGGAAACCACAGCATGCGGAGGAAACCCATCCAGACACGGGGAGAACATGCAAACTCCACACAGAGGATGACCCGGGACGACTCCCAAGGTTGGACTACCCTGGGGCTCAAACCCAGGACCTTCTTGCTGCAAGGCAACCGCGCTAACCACTGCGCCAGGAAACTAAAGCCTCACAGTTCTTGTGGTCTTATGCCATAGTCTGCTTGCACTCCTGTATTCCTTTTTTCTATCCCAATAACTGTTAAAAGTACAGCGCTTCTCATCAAGGCGGAATCTGACTAACCTCTCGATCTGCTCCTTCATATACGGCATCTTTTAGGTGTAACACTGAAATCAGGGTCTCAACAATCTGTGGCTTTTTAGTCTCTGGAGTAACGTCTACCTCACAATATTGAGCTACTGCAAGCATTTTTTTTAAGCTTACGCAATTCCTTGCACCCAAAATCACTCCCACAAAACCCCTCTACGTTGAACATTGCCATGGTTATTGTTATCAAATTCTCACAAAAATAGGCTAAACAAAAGAGACAAGACTCTCACAAAATTACCTCAAACGTAACCATTATCAAATAGCCTTACCGACAAAACATATAACCCGAAACAGGAGGTCGCTCATAAGTCACTATATTCTAGGGACGTGTCGTGCATATCAGCAAGGCAAGCAGTGTTTACCCAATGAAAAGAGAAAAAAATAACACTGAAATATTAAAAGTGCAAATATATAAACCGCAGTCATTAATTTTGTCGGCAGGTGTAATCTCTCTCAATCACCCCCCCCCGCCCCCCCTAGAAAAATGCATTATCCACCACGGGCGTTGAACTTGTTCCCTCAGCCCACTACTAACATGCCCTGGGTGACAAACCAATCAGTAGTTCGTTCCTTATCGACGTCATCACGTCCACCTCCACGCAACGGGTCTGTGTGCTAGCGCCTAGCTAACCACTGTCGACCATTTTTAACGTTACAGTGGAAACGGACCGTAGTCCTGTAAACACCAGTGACCTCCGGGGGTTTCGCAAATTGGATTTCACGCGGGAAACTGAGTTACTTTCTAAAGGCCGCCAGAAATCAGCGTTGAAAGACCTTCACACTAAAAGGGGAAGGGCCGTGAGGGGATTCCAACAAGCCTGGTACGGACGTAAGAAACGGCTACGTGGCTGCGCAGCGACCAGCCGCCTCCTCCGCTGCTCCTGTACGTCGTTATAGCGTGCGGACTAAGGCGGGCTACGGGCACCTTAATGAAGCCGGGGGAATTACACACGGGACATTCAAATATAATTTCAGGGTCTTTATTCCGATAGTAAAAATATGGATAGGTAAAAGGTGAGGGGTTCACAACATGCCACTTTAGCTCTGTGGGTGTGAGAGGGGGCTTCTGGAGGGAACAGCTGTTTCAATTCAATTCAATGCAGCTCGAAATACAAAAACAAAACAACAACAACAACAGAAACTTGTATAAATCCAAATCCAATGAGAAAATATAAAAATAAAACAACCTCTACTACACTGTTGTATTAGCATTAGCCTATTGTTGTACTAGCATTAGCCTACTGTTGTACTAGCATTAGCCTATCGTCTTGAAGTCTACAACAGCGAAATCGATTAGCTAACTCTTGTTCTTATGCACAAACATACATATGCAACTCAAAGTTAGACAAACAAAACTCTTACCGCCCGACTCACATTTGTAAACGGTTTTAACAAACCTCAAAAGGTTGAAAGCTCTTATGGCGGACGCAAAACCCTCGCCATCATCTGGTCCGCAGTTGTTCGCCTTCTCTGCTCTGCACCGTCCAACAAAACGTGGCCACGCTGAACATTGTTCACTTCTTGACCAGTGGCGCCCCCAAGGGGCGGCCACGGCCACCCTGATACTACCCCTGCCCCCCCCCCACACCGCTGGCTCCCCCAGCCACGAGTCGCACATGCAGAATATGCTTCTGATTATGCATAATATGCTTCTATCTGATATTTTACATTAGGTGCTGTTCATTTAAATCAATAATGTATATTTTTCTTAACTCTCATATTGACAGTTTTCAGCTAGCTTATACAGTATACTACAACAGCATCATAGAATTCCCGAAATTCAGTCATGGCTTTTGGTTTTGGTGTGCCACCCCAAGATTTTCAGTGGCCCCCATTTGGCCACCCCTATGAAAAATTTCTGGGGGCGCCACTGTTACTGACAGCGTGATGGCGTCAGCAATACGCATCCATTCTTAAAGCGACAGTAGCATAAATGTCAATAGAACAGAAACAGGGGCTTGGATGGTGGTTTCCGAGTTTATAAGGATTTAAATGAATTTCTTTACATTCTACACTAATACTCCTTTACCACCGGGTTACACTAATAACCTGACAGGCGCTCAGTAAACACCAGAAGACCGCAGCACACATCAGAAGCCAAGCAGCACTGAAGACATCTGGCACCAGCCGCATCGACTCAGCTCTCGATGAGCAAACCGGAAGCTTAGGCAGACCAGAGATATTCTAAACACACTGACTGATGCCACCTGCTATTTAGCTAAGCAAGAAATAGCATTTCGGGGCGATGAGGAAGGCAACCCCTTCAACCGTGGCAACTGCGTGGAACTCATTCATCTCATTGCAAAGGATGATGCAAATTTAGCCACCCATTTAAGCTCGTCTGCCGTTTTCTCTGGCCTTTCCAATAAGATCCAAAACGATCCGATTGAGGCAATCGATGAGCGAAGGGCGAAGTGTGTGGCCCTTGCTTTGGAACATTATGTCGCGACCGGCAATTTTTTATTTTTTTGGTAATTTGATCATCAAGTCCGCCACTGTAACACTCCGCTTATGGTTTATTAGCGGGTTCAAGGGCATCAATTTCCCTGAATGGTATTTCCTTGACACTGCACTCACCCATAACATTTGTGCTTGGCACAATGTGTAATTAAGTGTATTAAAATGTTTTATGCTTACCCAGTGTCAAAGCTCATATATACGCTATATTCCCAGAAGCTGATAAGAACAGGCCACACACAGAGCGCTCACGGCAATGCCGTTTCTCGCAGACCACAAACCGATACCCTGCAGCACGCATCAGCAAAGCACCTGCCACCGTTAGCCAAGTAGCTATCAGCTAACCAGCCAAGCCGACCTGTTATCAACCTGTAGACCCATATCCGCGTTTTAACATCAACACACACTATAAATGCATTCACTAACTTCCCTTCTAGCTAGCTTAGTTTAACATACATACTGTATTGAATTCGGGGGCCAACGCAACCACAGGAACTGCCGCGGCCGGGAAGCGAACCCGTATCGCCCGCACCGCAGGAGGCATCGCTAACCGCTAGACTAAAGGGTCAGACCCGCCAGCCAGCGGCCAGCGTGTCTTCTTATCCATGCACGTTACAATACACAGCCGTCTGTTTTAAGTGATAGGTCAGCACCGTGCAGCTACTCCGCGCGTAGCTGTATGCCCGCGGCCTACTTCTAAACCTAGTGTAAACTACTAATAAGACACGTTAGCCACTAGCTAACGGGTCTGACCCTTTAGCCGAGCGGTTAGTGACGTCGCCTTGTGGCGCAGTACACCCCGTATCGAATCCCGCACCGGGCAAGAAAATAACCGGTTACACCGGCAACACGCTGCTGATCCCAACTCAGTTGCGCCTCTTCTCACAAACACGACGCTTGGATGTACCCCACTAACTGATCGCTAACCGCTTTTATCAAACATTAATATGCATGGCTCTTCGAATAAATCCCTGACGAGCCCCCGCATTATGTTACGGACTAGTTCGGCTCTAGGGGGTCAGGGGTGAAGCATGCAACACTAGTCCTAACCAGGAGTGTGTAGAGAATATATGAATGAGGGCAGAAACAGAGAAGGGTTGATTTCCAGGACCAGAGAAACAGGCGGGAGGTGGGCTAGCTTACCGAGGTAGCGGGTTAGCAGTTAGTAGGTCCCTCCGACAAGGCCTCGTCCGTATGGGTCTCAGCTCCGGTAAGCGCCGGACTCCGTCTTGGTGTTCTAGTTCAGTTTAGGTTGACGGCGTTGATCTGGAAAGGTGTGAAGCGTAGCGTCCCGAACAGCGTGTTCAAAGCGATGTATCCTGAGGCGTACGGATGCAAACTGCCGCCATTAACTACCTCCAGGGGATGCGCAGGCGCCTCACAGTGACGTCATCTTATAAACGCCGCTTAATCACGCCCCTAATCGTTTCTCAACGAAAACCAGTCCAGGTACGTAAGAGAAGGAAGGGGAAAAGGCAAATATAACCCCTATAAAACAAAACACACACATACGTGTGTGTGTGTGTGTATATATATATATATATATATATATATATATATATGAACTCTATCACTTCTAACACATTGTAGCGAATTCGGGGGACAACGCAACCACATGAACTGCCGCGATCGGGAAGCGAACCTGTATCGCCCGCAACGCAGGAGGCATCGCTAACCGCTCGACTAAAGGGTCAGACCCGCCAGCCAGCGGCCAGCGTGTCCTCTTATCCATGCACGTTACAATATAGAGGCCAAAACACACCAGTTCTTATGTGTTTTATTGACGCTTCCAAAGCTTTTGATCGTGTTAATCATAAAACAGTTTGTTAAACTGAGTCAAAGAGGGGTGCCTAAATACATTGTGAGAATTCTGGTTTATTGGCGTGGCCAGACTATGCAAGTGAAATGGGGTAATAGCGTTTCAGCCCCATGTGGAATTAGCAATGGTGTCAGACAAGGGGAATTCTGTCTCTAGTTCTCTACAATGGATATATTTGTCCCCGCAGCTGAAAGCCTGTAACACTGGGTGCATGATGGGTAATACCCTGCTGAACCATATTATGTATGCAAATTTCCTAGTTTTAAATTGTCTGATAATAATCTTGGGGTGTGTAATAAGCTGAAATATCTTGGACATTGCTGAACAAATGACAGACGATGATGATATTTACAGGCAATGCCGCATGATGTATGCACAAGCACACACTCTCTCATGCAAGTTTGGTATGTGTTCAGTTAGCATGAAGATGTCTGTTCAGAGCATATGTACACTACTTAATACTGCCCCCTGTGGTCACACTACATATTGTACACCACTTTATACTGCACACCGGTGGTCACACTACATATTGTACACCACTTTATACTGCACACCTGTGGTCAAACTACATATTGTACACCACTTTATACTGCACACCTGTAGTCAAACTACATATTGTACACAACTTTATACTGCACACCTGTGATCAAATTACATATTGTACACCATTTTATGCTGCACACCTGTTGTCAAACTACATATTGTACAACACTCTATACTGCCCACCTGTGGTCAAACTACGTATTGTACACCACTTTATACTGCACACCTGTGGTCAAACTACATATTGTACAACACTTTATACTGCACACCTGTGGTCAAACTACATATTGTACAACACTCTATACTGCCCACCTGTGGTCAAACTACGTATTGTACACCACTTTATACTGCACACCTGTGATCAAACTACATTTTGTACACCACTCTATACTGCCCACCTGTGGTCAAACTACATATTGTACACCACTTTATACTGCACACCTATGATCAAACTACATATTGTACAACACTTTATACTGCACACCTGTGGTCAAACTACATATTGTACACCACTTTATACTGCACACCTGTGGTCAAACTACATATTGTACACCACTTTATACTGCACACCTGTGGCCAAACTACATATTGTACACCACTTTATACTGCACACCTGTGGTCAAACTACATATTGTACACCACTTTATACTGCACACCTGTGGCCAAACTACATATTGTACACCACTTTATACTGCACACCTGTGGTCAAACTACATATTGTACACCACTTTTTACTGCACACCTGTGGTCAAACTACATATTGTACACCACTTTATACTGCACACCTGTGGTCAAACTACAAAGAAAAGCAAGCTTACAGAGATTTCGAGTAGCTTGTAATGATGCTATGAGAATACTACTAGAAAGACCTGGATGTTGTAGTACAAGTGAAATGTTTGTGGCTGCAGGAGTCAGCACCTTTCAGGCTCTTCTAAGAAATCTTATGTATAAATTTATTTGCCGGCTCAATGACTCTGATAATGTAATCATCCAGAGTTTAACTAATTTAAGATCCAGTACCACACACTACCAATCCCGGCAGTGGGACCACTGGTATAGCGGCCTTCGCTGACACCGATTTGTTCCTCTTATGTTATTTCATTGTGTCTACTTTATGAATTGTCTAGGGTTTATCTTTTACCTATGGTGCTTATGTTTTGTCTTTGTTATGGACCCGGAGTCTGCAATAAAGTTTTGAGTTGAGTAAAAATGATAAAAACTAAGACGGACATTTGACACAGGACTAAGACTTATTAAAAAAAGCTGACAAAATTAACACATTTCTCGGTAACGCTTTACGTTAAGTGCGTGTAATAAGTGTTAGTCAACAGGTTATCAGGCCCTTATAAGTCATAACTTCATCATTTTGTGGACCATCAAAACTCTTAATAACTGTTGATCATGAGGGTCCTTAGATGCTACCTGCAAAAGTTTTAGGCAGATTGGATTTACAACCAACGACGAGCGTGGAAAAGGTTTTCCAGTTCACAACCGCCCCCTAGTGGCTGGAAATGTTTATGACGCTATTATAAACACCTGTAGTCTTATTAACATATACTGTAAGGACTTATATGGGGCTTATTACCTATTAACTAACACTTATTATATGCTCTTAAAGTAAAGCGCTACCCATTTGTCATGTTTCCCATTCCAGGTCTGTCTCCAGTTTTTCTTCCCACCGCCCAGTGAGGGAAATGTGTAAAAAAGAAGAAAAAGCTTCAGTTTGTTCAGATGAATCAGGTTGGCCCAAGTTAAGTTCATTTTAATTTGGAGCTACAGTTCAGAAAATAATCTGAATTAAGGGACTGTATGCATGGTGAGATCCTATTTTTGCCTGTACATAATGGATTTCAATCTGAAAATGTCCAACCTCTGGTGGAAAATAAAACGGGCTTGTGGATCTGAGGGGAAACAGGTCTGTACCGGCGAGTCTGATCCTCATCCACTAGTCGTCATCTCTGCCTATAAAGGAAACGGTCTGTGATTTGATGAATTCAGAGCATTTTAGCGCTCAATCTAAATCACGTTTTTGGAGCTCCATTGGATTTCAAACACAAAAATTAATTCCAGGCTACTTTAAAAATCCCCCTCATAACCTCATTTCCTGTGTCCACAAACAGCCATTCACAAAACCAGCCGTACGGCTCGCTTATCAACTTCTGTTCATATTTCAGCATATTTACGGTGTGGCCGAGTACAAATAATTCGGTCTACTGGTGAACTTACTTGATAACATACCAGCTCATTTACCAAACTGCCAATAATCAAACACTTTGGGTCTAAGGATCAAGGAAATCCCAGTTAGAAAAGTCGGGCGTCCGGGTGGCGTAGCGGTCTATTCTGATGCCTACCAACACAGGGATCAGCGGTTCGAATCCCTGTGTTACCTCCGGCTTGGTTGGGCGTCCCTACAGACACAATTGGCCAAATCTACAGGTGGGAAGCCGGATGTGGACGTGTGTCCTGGTCGCTGCACTAGCGCCTCCTCTGGTCGGTTGCGTGCCTTTTCAGGGGGGAAGGGGAACTGGGGATAGTGTGATCCTCCCACACACTCCCCCTGGTGAAACTCCTCACTGTCAGGTGAAAAGAAGCGGCTAGTGACTCCACATGTCTCAGAGGAGACATGTGGTAGTCTGCAGCCCTCCCCGGATCGGCAGAGGGGGTGGAGCAGAGACAGGGACGGCTCGGAAGAGTTGGGTAATTGGACAGATACAATTAGGGAGAAAAAGAGGGGGAAATCCCCCCCCCAAAAAAGTCAAGTGATGTGAACAGTGGGCCTTCAGTATTTGTTCTGAATCTCAACACAAAGCTGTTTGTCCTTCCTGTAGTGCCACACCAACACCCCAACTCAGTAAAGCTCAACGTCCCGCACCAAAACCAAATCCACCATCACTGCTGGTACATCTGTTCTAACAAACACAGTTTCTAACGCTTATAAACGTGACAACAGCACAGCCACAAAATCAAGCGACTTTCCTCAGTATGCCTGTTGCAAAGCATTGTGGGTGTTCCTTTGCCCTGACAAGTCAGCGTGGGGTAAGGTCACGTGACGGCTACCAGGCTCCACATCCCGAGAAGAAAACCTCCACAGACAGGGTTTCTCACCTAATAAGCTTTTACTTAAAATACAGCAACTGAAATTTATTTCATTTAAATACAATCTCATACAGTTCACAGCTATAGGGGCCTACATAGTAAGCAAAGAAAACAGTGTACTCGGTCCGCGTGCAGATCAACACAACGGGTACCTGAAGATGGTTTGTCGTCGTCTGATTAAGGAAGATGTAAGCGGAGGGCGATGTGATGTGAAATCCCCCAAAATAGTGTTCTAAGATAACAAAACCCCCAAAAAGAAAAAAGGTCTTCAGCTGTGGTGGCCACAATATGGCTTCAGAGAGCATGTAACGTCGAAGCTCTTCAGCTCAACATTCAAGTTGTGTTTAACTGAAAAAATTCCAAAATTACATATCTGCTTCTTAAAAATGTGACTACTGCATTAAAGAAATGACTGAGAGCAAAAACAAAACAAAAACAAACAAAGAAACCCCAAATTAAAGTACTCTGTAGAAGGATAGCAGGTAACATGACTCCTAACAGACTGGCTTATCCATTTGTAGAGCTATTGAATAATAGACTTCTGCTAGTGCCCCCCCCCTCCCCTCCCCCCCAAACTGGACATGTAGTGTAGGGATACAAGTCTTTCTGTTGTACACACAATCCACGTTTGGACATGTTTTTCTGACTAACGTCAGCTGACTCGAACGTGACATCACATCCTGACATCAGCTCCGATTGTGCCCGTCCTCCAACTCCACCGATCCAAGATGGCCGCTGCCCCGGATTTAAGACAGCACGGCCTGGGAGTGCCTGACGCCAACCAGGTTGTCGGCGCTGAGGGACCTCCTCATGGCCGACTTGCTCAGCTCCTTGTACCTGTCCTCACACAGTCTAGAGATGGCCTGGAAAACACAAGCACAACACGTGTTACTGCATTAAGGCCACACAAAATCTTACTTTTTCAGCAGTCTCAAAAGGGCGGGTCTGTCTGAAATGTGGACAGAGATTAACACAATAACAGCGACATTGTTTAATGGTCGAGTTCGTTGTGTGGAGGGAGAGTCACATGACATCCTCCGCCGCGTGCCCTGTGGTTTGGGGTGGCTGTGCAGGTCTCAGTAAGGTGCCGGGCATTTGTGGTTCTTTTCATTTTCCTCTTTCTTGAGCTGTGTCTGACTCGTTCACACTACATACTAACAGTATGCAAATTTAGTATGCTAAAAAGTATGTGTATGGGCATCCAGATGGTGTGGGGGTCTATTCTGTTGCCTAACAACAATGGGGATTGATGGTTCAAATCCCCGTGTTACCTCCGGCTTGGTCGGGCGTCCCTACAGACCCAACTGGTCGTGTCTGCAGGTGAGAAGCCGGATGTAGGTATGTGTCCTGGTCGCCGCACTAGCGCCTCCTCTGGTCAGTTGGGACACCTGTTTGGGGGGAGGGGGAACTGGGGGGAATAGCGTGATGCTCCCACGTGCTACATCCCCTGGTGAAACTCCTCACTGTCGGGTGAAAAGCAGCTGGTGACTCCACATGTATGGGAGGAGGCATGTGGTAGTCTGCAGCCCTCCCCGGATGGGCAGAGGGAGTGCAGCAGCGACCAGGACGACTCCGAAGAGTGGGATAATTGGCCAAGTACATTTGGGGAGAAAAAGAGGGAAGAATCCAAAAAAAAAAGTATGTATGCATACTACATCGATTAAAATATGAAGTGTGGATGTTCTGGTCACTACATGATCCTACCGGTCCCATAGTTTTGAAGTGTGTAGAAAGTACTAACAATTCAGACACCACTTGACTATGTACTCCTTAACGATTGGCTCTCCTCCCACGGCTCCTCCACCTACCCTGAAACCTCATTCCTACTTGCCCTGAGCTAACTGGATAAGATCTGAGGCTGCAGTGACCAATCAGAATCACACAAGATACACACAAGATACTGATGCACGTGTCACCATCAGGCCGTGTAGCACAGCTTGGGGATGGTGTAGGACACTCGTTCTTCTCCTCGTGAGTGTATTCTGCTGCATTAGAAATGGAACCAGGTTCATTTTCTTTACTGACTGCTCTCAGGCTGACTGGACTGTTGTCCAGTGCTGCATTTCCCAAACTTTTTTTCTGGGGACCCACTTTTAAAAAATGACAAACCATCATGACCCAATTCACAACAGGCCATGTCTTTAAATCACGAGAAGAGCGATTTGTGCATAAATGAACGTTCCTGACATTTTTACTGCCACTTCTCCATCACCTTTTCCATCCGCCCATCCATTACCCAAACCGCTTTTCCTGCTCTCAGGGTTACAAGGCTACTGGAGTCTATCCCAGCAGTCATTGGGCGGCAAGCGGGGAGACACCCTGGACAGGCCCCAGACCATCACAGGGCCCACACACACACACACACACACACACACACATATTCACACCTAGGGACAATTCAGTACGGCCGATTCAGCTGACCTACATGTCTTTGGACTGTGGGAGGAAACTGGAGCACCTGGAGGAAACCCATGCAGACACGGGGAGAACATGCAAACTCCACACAGAGGACGACGTGGGACAACCCCCAAGGTTGGACTACCCCGGGGCTCGAACCCAGGACCTTCTTGCTGTGAGGTGACCATGCTAACCACTGCGCCACCGTGCCGCCCCATCACCTTTTGTTATCTTGAATAGTGAACCAGCCATTTCAGAGATAGAAGTTTGATAAATGACATACGTGTTATTGAAAACATACATATCAAATACGTTATAAATGAGACCAAGCACAATGATCAGAACAATACCAACATGCAGTACTGTTAAAACACGCTTCCATCCACCCATCCATTATCCAGTTATCAGAACAAGCAGGCTTGTGTTGAAGTGCAGCTGTTGTTATCCAACAGTCAGTTAATCTGAACAGTCAGCAGTGTGTTAACCACATCAGGTCTATTCAACGTCAAATCTCACTAGGCCCATTATGTGCTGTTTACTCATCCTGAATATGATCTTTTTAGGCCTACTCCAGATATCCAGTTGTGCATATTAACTACAGTGCAGCTTCAGTCCGTTTCTGTGTTATGGTGGGAACCGTGAGCTCCCTCATGTGGCTCAAAGGTGTACTTCAGATATAAATCTTAAAAGACTACTACTAATTTCGGCTGCTCCTGTTAGGGGTCGCCACAGCGGATCATCTGTTTCCATTTCTTCCTGTCCTCTGCATCTTCTCCTTTGGCCAACAGTAGCATAGTTTCCCCCAGCACTCTGCTGGCTAACAGTACCAGTGGCGGTCGTTGGTAACCCGGGCCTCGACCGATCCGGTATGGAAATCTTATTTATGATCCGCATATTGGATTTGGCAAAGATTTTATGCCGGATACCCTTCCTGACGCAACCCTCCCCATTTATCCGGGCTTGGACTATGGAGGAAATTCTACAAATCTTACTCGGTGACCCGTCGCATGAGATTTTATTTGGCGACCCAAATAAATTCTCCTGCGACGTACCTGATCCAGTCTCTGGGAGTGACTGGTCTGGCGCATGAGGTGAACGGCGGGGAGCAATCTGTTGTGTGTTTGGGACATGAAAATAAATCATCCAGCTGCAGCTTTACTTTGCTGTCTTTTTTTGGCAAGGTATGTAGTTTTTAAAATAGCAGCCGACAGTTTTTTTTTTGTTTTTTTTTTTGCGGTTTAATCCAGTTGACTTGTGGTACATTGTCACCTACTAAATACCAACTTCCAGCGTCCTTTAGCTCAGTCATGAACAGACGGCCTCTTTTTTAGACAGGAGGCCAGACGGTCTCACCACACATGAATGCGAATGACTCATGAAATTCGTCTGGCTCGTGGTTCTGCCATTTTGAATGTCCTGTATCCAACTTTACCCGGTCTGGCTGTATTTATACAGCAGGTAACAACAGACTCTGAATTCAACAGTTTTATTTCCCATTCAAATGAGAAGGTGAACCAATTCAGACATGGTTGACTTGCATTTCCACTGCTGATAAAGATATTTCACACTTTCCCTGTGTGTAGGAGACCTTCCGCGAAAACATGAAGATACCGACAAGGAAACAGAGAAGGGGTTCTATACGAAAATAAAATGCCATCTCGCTCTCATGATCAACACGCCGACTTTTCCACCTGAAATGAGCGTTAAAGCCTTTCCTGCACATTGATCTTTGTTATACTATCCTGTTTTTTGTCCCCCCCCCCCCTTTTTTTCTCCCCAATTGTACTTGGCCAATTACCCCACTCTTCCAAGCCGTCCCGGTCGCTGCTCCACCCTCTCTGCGGATCTGGGGAGGGCTGCAGACTACCACATGCCTCCTCCCATACATGTGGAGTCACCAGCTGCTTCTTTTCACCTGACAGTGAGGAGTTTCACCAGGGGGACGTAGCACGTGGGAGGATCACGCTATCTCCCCCCCCCGAGCAGGCGACCCGACCGACCAGAGGAGGCGCTAATGCAGCGACCAGGACACACACCCACATCCGGCTTCCCACCGCAGACATGGCGAACTGTGTATGTAGGGACGCCCGACCAAGCCGGAGGTAACACGGGGATTCGAACCGGAGATCCCCGTTTTGGTAGGCAACGGAATAGACTGCTACACCACCCAGACACCCTAAAGACATAACCTTATATTATAAATGTAAATGTACAGAATTCGGGTGCTGATGTCATCAGACGGCGTTCAAATCGTGTCCCTGGCATCAACTCACCTCCAGTTTCTGGGCGCGTTTGTTGCTGAGCGGCTCCAGAGGGAAGCTGAGGTCGTTTTCGTCGGCCAGCGAGCGCAAGTCGAAGTAGTACTTTGCGTAGACGCTGGCCGGCACGTTGATGTTGAACTGCAGCAGCTCCAGGAAGTGGCGCTCCATCTCATTCCTTGGAAAACAGGGAGAGTCAATGATGAACAATGAAGACGAATCAGCGTCTTCAGGCTTGACAGAGTTAAATTTGAGATCTTTAGACCTTTTGCAACTCCAGTCAGATAAGACCTGTAAGATACTTTCTTTTTAAATCTGAAATATATGTGAGCAAAAACTACACTGGTTAGGTTATGGGCCTGCTTCTCCCCCCCAAAACCAGAAGCGTTTTTAAAGACATCCAAAGCCGGATTTAAAGCTTATGATTTAAGACGGTCTCAGACTTTTTCCAAGACCCTCAGACACCCGACAAATCAAAGCGGCCAGGACAAACTAATTCAAACTGCAAGGAAACTGACATCTTGAATGTCTTCAGTAGAACATTTCACTGCGGTTGCTTCCATTGTCCCAATTTTAGAAATCTGGGGAGCAGGAGCTCCCTGCCATGTACTTTGTTAGAGTTAGTACCATCCAGCAACCCCGACTGATATTAACTAGTCCTGTATTTATTCATCATGTGACATTTACTTGTCATTATGCTTCGGGAAAGCTGACATATTACACATATTACACAAAGCGTGTCTGACAACACACTCTCAGAAAGCCCGACAGAGTAGTTCTGCGTTTGCTCGGGTTCGATCTGTAACTATCGACTTGTATTTCAGGGCTCATCGGAGGACCAGGAGACACTCACATGTCCTCCACCGTGATGTCCTTCAGGATCTGGCAGTAGTCCACGTTCCACACGGCCTGGTCATCCCAAACCTTAGAGGCCAACAGGATTGCTCCCAGGACGATGCGCTTCCAGTTGCACGGACAGATGTCCATCTCGGCGTAGGTCAGCAGCCTCTCCAGGTACACCTAGCATCACACACACACACACACACACACACACACACACACACACACACACACACACAAATGCAAAAGGGTTCATCGTCCACACCAATAAAACAAATAGTCCTGTTTTACTGTTCTACTTTTTTCAAAATTTTTTTTAATTTCTCCCCCTTTTCTCTTCAGTTGTACCTGGCCAACTACACCACTCTTCCGAGCCGTCCCGGTCGCTGCTCCACCCCCTCTGCTGATCTGGGAAGGGCTGCAGACTACCACATGCCTCCTCCGATACATGTGGAGTCACCAGCCGCTTCTTTTCACCTGACAGTGAGGAGTTTCACCAGGGGGATGTAGCGCGTGGGAGGATCACGCTATTCCCCCCAGTTCCCCCTCCCCCCCGACTGACCAGAGGAGGCATTAGTGTAGTGACCAGGACACATACCCACATCCAGTTTCCCACCCGCAGACATGGCCAATTGTGTCTGTAGGGACGGCCGACCAAGCTGGAGGTAACACGGGGATTCGACCCGGCGATCCCCGTGTTGGTAGTCAATGGAATAGACCGCCACGCTACCTGGGCGCCCCTCTTTTTCCCTTTTTTCTATAACTTTATAATAGCCTTGTCATAAAACGTAAGTGAGTCAGATATAGTCTGTCATCCTGTAGTTGTGTACTCCGTCCAGAGCCCCAGACATGCGTTACTGTCTTGGCTCGGGCGGCGTCTTGTCGGGTCATTACCAGAGTGACGATGGCACACTCGGCGGTGAGCTGAGCTGAGCTGAAGAGCGTTCGAACGAAGCGGTAGATGAGTTTGTGTTCGGGGTCCACGATGGAGTAGTCATCTGGAACCTTCTCTCTCTGTTTGGTGGGGGCGGGTCAAGATTAGTCAGAACAGACTGCGTTATACTGTGTATTAATACTAAATTTGTACTGTGTATTAATACTACATTTGTACTGTGTATTAATGCTACATTTCATTTACATGGCACTTTTCTAAACAACTAATGTGAAGTAGAAAACACCAGAGAAAATGAAAACATAAGATCAGTGAAACGGTGTCCACATAACACAATGAAGGGATGAAAGAAACTAAAAGAATATACAACACCAAGCCCTTTTAAAGAACTGTGATTTAAAGGTGTTTTTAAGGACCACACTGATGTTCCTGCCATGAGATCCTCTGGCGGAGCATTTAGATCAGCACAGGAGTTTCTTTTCAACACAACTCACCGATAACGGGTGTATCTTCTCATCAAAAATGTCCAGGGAGCGGTTTGAATCTCTGATGGAAATCAACATCATCAAATTAACACCAACACTGATCAACGACTATGGCAAACCGCTAAGGAGAAACAACATGTGTTGTCTAACCTGGTGTGTTTTATGGACACCTGCACAAAATCTGCAGCACCGCCCCAAATATTCAAGATCACACAAATAGATGGAAGAAATTTAATACAATGGAATAAATGTAATACAATGGAAGAAATTTAATTTTTTTTTTGTGTGTGGATTTTCTCTCCCCAATTGTACTTGGCCAATTACCCCACTCTTTCGAGCCGTGGCGGTCGCTGCTCCACCCCCTCTGCTGATCCGGGGAGGGCTGCAGACTACCACATGCCTCCTCCCATACATGTGGAGTCACCAGCCGCTTCTTTTCACCTGACAGTGAGGCATTTCACCAGGGGGACGTAGCACGTGGGAGGATCACGCTATTTCCCCCAAATTCCCCCTCCCCCCTGAACAGGCACCCTGACCGACCAGAGGAGGCGCTAGTGCAGTGACCAGGACACATACCCACATCCAGCTTCCCACCCACAGACACGGCCAATTGTGTTTGTAGGGACGCCCGACCACGCCGGAGGTAAGACGGGGACTCTAACCGGCGAGCCCCGTGTTGGTAGGCAACGGAATGGATTGCTACGCTACCTGGATGCCCCTACAATGTTTTAAATAAAAAAATGGATTGAATGGCTTTGGGTTGTACAGAAAACACTGCCAACACCAAGACTGCTTGCACACAAACACAACCCTTTCCATTCAGGGAATCTCAGATTTATTCCCTTTCCAAGAAATGTGATGTTTTGTGCTCCACTGCGGAATCTTTCTATACCCTTTTAAGGCTACGGTCAAACATGCACAAAATTAGCATCAGTGAATATTTGCTTCCCATTCACTTCCATTCTTTGCAGGGGAAGGGGTGAAAAAAATGTTTGCTTGCAGTGGCAAAAGAAATTCACATCTTTACTTCGCACGGAGTTCAACGTTGGTGAACTTTGAATCTGCAGCCTCAACCAATAAAGAAGTGTGTGTGTGGTTGACACCGCTTGGCACCGCCACATCCTGCACCTGCACCACATCCTGCACATTTGTGCCTGTGTGACTGTAGCCTACAAGTTGTTTTTTAACTTTTGTGTGCAATCTGCCAGCCAGTGTACCGAGGAAGTGAAAATGTCCTCATTCCTTGAGACAATTAATGTTCAACTCTTAACTTCCCTGCTAAAAAAAGGAATCAAGGTCATAAAAGTATTAAGACACAGCCCACCTGTTCTTTATGTGATAGTAGATGGCCAACGCCACGCTGGAACAGAGAGACAGACAGACGCTGAAACCTTTGCCATCATTCTTTCATTCATGTTGACTGAAACTATTCCGAAATAACAACATCCTGTCTGTACTTAAACTTACAGACGGGAATCCAGTAATAGTTATGAGGTGGGTTAAAGCATTACTGCGATGTCACAGAGAAACTACATGTCGGCTTTGCTGAAAGGGTTCACAGGGCTTGGGAACTGAAAGCCAGCTTCAAACAGTTTTCATCTCAAAGTCCCTTACTGTCAGATGTTTATTTCTTAGTTTCATTTGATCGGTGTGGTTCATCGATTTTCAGTTGACCTAGACCTTTACTGAAACCGCTCACATGAAGTAATGGCATGACGAAAAAACAGACTGAGACTCGAGATGTCGGGTGTCTTGACAGGTTGGTTGAATGGAGGAGAGTGGACGTACCATTTGACGGTGCTCTTCAGGTTAGGCTGGCTGACTGTGCTGTCATCTATGAAGATCGTGGAGCAGGAGCTGTACTTCTTAGTCAGGAGCCCTGGAGACATCTGCAGGAGAAAAGACACCAGAGACCCCAAAATGGCGTTTAAAGGGGGTTTTGTAAACAAACAGGCGTTGCACCGGACAGGTCATCAGATCGAATCCCACGACTTGGAACAAGACACCAGCACTCTTGTTGCGTCTATGGAGCGGAGCTGTTCAGGTGTGAAAGTGTGGGACTGTGCCAGTGTGAAATGGCGCTTCGCTGACATGGACCACACAGACTCAGCCGACTTTCCCCCAGGTATGTTCAAATAAACAAATTAAAAACAGACTTGAAAATGAAGGCCACAATCCTCCAGTCTCGCCCTGCCCACTTTCACATCAAGGACAAACTGTTCACTCACGTGATTCAAGTAGTTGCTTTTCCTCTTCTCGCGAACTGCATGAAGGGGGGGAAAAAGACACGTGGGTCAGATTAGTGAGAATAAAATGGATATAGTAACAGACTGATCTCTGGTACATTTTATTTAACCGTAGAGAAACACTGACCGTCTGTTTGGGACTTGTTGAGGAACAGGGTGCTGGCTCGGGGGTGGTCTGATGGGTTGGCCTCCTGAGCCAGTTCTAGGGAGGAAGAATGAACACCAGCTCAAAAAGGTGTTTTTTTTTATTTAACTTACCACGAAGAATTCAGACTAACTCCAGTCTGTCGTATTTCACCGAGTTCACTGTCGAGGCAGAACTCTTACAACCTGCTGCCATTTACGATAAGAAGAGGAGAGACAGAATGAAATGAGGGGGCTCTCGTTTTGCAGGGAGGGGACCGGGGAGGCACTTTGCAGAAAAAAAAGCAAAACTGAGGAAGCAGACATTTAGTTCAACTAAATAAAAAACTGCTGAACAGACAAACAAATCTTTAGAGAGTGACACGAGCCCATACGGCACTATTTAAAGATGTCAGTTGCCTGACCATGAGAAATGGCTCCTATACACAAAGACAGGACTTCTAATTCAGACAATTTAACGTGGTGAGACCGGTTGCTTGGTGGGTCGGACGGACCGATCAATCAATCAATCAATCAATACTATTTATAAAGCACAGCTGTACAGCAGAATGCAATGCACTGCTCCTCAGTCCTCACCATCGGGGAGCTCTCTGTCGCTGATATGCTGCAGGTAGGTCCCGGTGTCCTCACTCACGTCCTCAGTTGTGGTAATGGGGCACTCCTCCAGCTCCACCTCCCTCCGGGGGGGTTTGGGACTCTCTCCCGGGGAGGCGCAGCAGGACACCGTCGCTCCCATTTCTCCTCTCTAGCGCCGCCCCGGCGGTGACTGTCGGTGTTGCTCCGAGCCTCCGACTGACACCGGGCCGCTGTCAGATGTGACCGACGGACAGACCAGACTGCGACTTGGTGTGGGACAGAAGAGGCATAGCACGGCGTTTATCTGGCGACCGGGCCGGACGGCGGACATTACCGGGGTGCCTGTGACGCATAGTATTTACACACTGAACAAATATCACACGTACTGACTAATATGTAACGACCAGTTAATGACCAGCATCAGCTCATCATGTTGGTCCGTGGGGATCGACACTACACCCCACGTCTCTCCGCCTTGCCGACCGGCCGACGCTTCTTCCTTCCGCAGAACCGATCCTCCGACTTCCCCTGCATGGGGATCAATCCGTGCGCGCCGCAGCGGTAATCTCTCGCTGAATTAAAGCTTTTTCATGGTCCGTAACCTGAATTTTTGAGATTCGGACGGACAATACCAATTCTGCGGCTTATTATACAAGCATAAAGATAAGTTACGGCCAGTGAAGGTTTAAGGAGACGGAAATTAATGCGTTTGAAAATGAAGGGTTCTGGCGAGCGCCTCGGAATTCCTGTCAAGTCATTTGAAAGAATATCGGAGCTCGTTTCCGGCGAGTGTTCGTCAAAATAAAGGCCTCCCTCAAACGTGCCTTTTCCGTGAGCCCAAGCTGGAGACCGCATGAAAATAAACAAATCCCCTCAATAAGGACACACTAGAGAGACCCATGTGGCGAATACAGATTCCTACTCACATAATTTATCTTAGATACGGTAATTCATGGGTGTTTATTATTTCTTAGATGCATGTGTAGCGCAACAGTGACTGCGCCCACAAGCTTTACTGTAAAGGCCAGAGGGAGCAAACCTCCTCAAAACTATGTGGTTAAATCAAAATGATAAAAAGTTATAGTTACTGCGTAATACAGACGCAACGAGTTTCATAAAATACGTGTCTTAATGACATTGCAGTTAAGCTGTCGTGTGATTTCATGACCACACTACAGATATGCCCATATGTGTTATGAAAAAATAATAATTTCAACTTGTTAAAGTGCAAACTATTTACCAGGAATTGGATGCTTAAAATCAGAAATTCTATTTTGATATCATTTGGAGTGTAAATCTTGATATGAAAAATGGAAATTCTGATATCAGCAATTGGTATCTTAAGCAATTAGAGGTTGCAATTCAATTTCTGATATCTAAATGGATATTCAAAACAGTGAAATGTAATTTGCGATAAAAAAAGAAATTAAAAATTCAAACAGCTTGCGATGCAAACGGCGTACTTTGATTCATACTTTGATTCAGTTTTTTTCGACACCTATTTGTGGACGTTTATTTTGAAATCAACGTCCGCAGACGTGAAACATGGCCAAACGGAGCTGACACGCTCTCTCGTGTCGGTTACGCCTCCCGATACAAAACAGAGTTTTCTATTGGACATTTAAAGACGGTACACCAACATGATTGGCTAAAGCCGAAATTGACAGGCGTCGTTGTTCAACGTGTACGATTCGGAAACGCACTCCTCTGAAGGGGCGGAGTCGCAAGGTATTCTCTTTGTTAACGATGTGACCGCCTGCCGCTGCGTCTCCGTACAGTAAAACATGCGCAAATCACGGCTGGCTACCTGGACGCCTTTTCCTTTGGAGTCGCGCATGACCGTTGAGGAAAACGACATACAGACGAGATAAAGCCGTGACTATTTTGTATTTATGTATTTTAGCCTTCATCTGCAGGATGTCTCTTGTTCCGTATGTGGAGAATTCCATACCTGCGCTTTCCAAACTTCATAATTCATCAGCTCAGTTCCGTTTCGCGAACCACAGTCTGAGAGTTGCGCAGGACTGGAGGCAGCTCGGGGTGGCTGCAGTGGTGTGGGACGCAGTAAGTAAGCGAATACTAATACTAATACTAGTGACAAAATAATGAGAAGACGATCAAATAAGATGTACACACGCCTACAAGATGACACTGCTGACTGCAGAGTAGTAACTCGCGTACTTTGCTAAAGGTTAGAGCATTTTCTAATTTAATAGTTCTGAAACTTGTGATTTCTCCTGTTTTTACAGAAGCAATAGGCTCATTACATTATTATTTACATCTAGTCATTGGCAGACACTCGTCCAAAGAAGACTTGCAAAAGCAATTAGCAAACAAATTCAACTGTTACCAACTGTCGTCGTCATAGAGCACTATATAGTACTAATATCACAGTAAACTATATGAAATATAGGAAGCAGTACATTTGCCACATAGTACTCATATGGCAGCAATGTAATTATTAGCAATACATTTGGTACATCGTAATCATATCATAACCAAGAGTGAATGTCATGTCAAGTACATTCAATGTATTGACACATATCAGTATAACAAATACCATCATCATAAGAACATAAAGAGTTATTATAATTATTATTCTGGTAGAAGAAAACAGTAGACACTGATAATAATGGTGTTTAACTAAGTAAGGGCCTAATAGTAATGCCTGACACAAATAGTATTAGATGATTCATATAAGATGCAAAGTGCCACTTTCTTCTACTACTACTACTACTACTACTATTGGCTGCTCCCGTTAGGGGTCACCACAGCGGATCATCCGTTTCCATCTCTTCATGTCCTCTGCATCTTCCTCTGTCACACCAGCCACCTGCATGTCCTCCCTCACCACATCCATAAACCTCCTCTTTGGCCTTCCTCTTTTCTTCTTCCCTGGCAGCTCCATATTCAGCATCCTTCTCCCAATATACCCAGCATCTCTCCTCCACACATGTCTAAGCCATCTCAATCATGCCTCTCTTGCTTTGTCTCCAAACCGTCCAACCTGAGCTGTCCTTCGAATATAATCGTTTCTGCAGTGGTTGTCCAGCCATCCGACAACTCTTCACTACCACCCAGTGCCTGTCTTACCTCCTGCCTGAACTCCACACAACAGTCTTCCTTCTTCAACTTCCACCACTTGACCCTTGGGTCTGCCTTCACTCTCTTCCTCTTCTTGGTCTCCAAAGTCATCCTACAGACCACCATCTGATGCGGCCTAGCTACGTTCCCCCGTCGCCACCTTGCAGTCTCCAATCCCTTTCAGTTTGCATCTCCTGCATAAGATAGTCCTCCTGTGTGCACTTTTCTCCACTCTTATATGTCACCCTGTGTTCCTCCCTCTTCTTGAAATATGTATTCACCACAGCCATTTCCATTCTTTCGCAAAATCCACCACCATCTGTCCCTCCACATTCATCTCATTGACACCATACCTACCCATCACCTCCATTCCCCTCACCAACATGCCCATTGAAGTCCGCTCCAATCACGACTCTCTCCTTATTGGGTACACGTTACAGTTTATACACAGTGTATCCGTTTATACAGTGTATCAAGCTTAAGAGACCATATAAGAATTCAGTTAGGCCTGGAAGAAGTTTTTAAGTCTTTCCTGAAGTATATAAACAAGTCAGTTTCTTGTTCCACCATTGCACAATTTTCCTCTGCTTCATTGATGCTTGTCTAATACCTGATGTTGACCATATGTATTTACCATGTACCAGGCGGTGGTCATGTGCATGTACCTGGAGCTGGGACAGGTGGAGTTAAAGGGAAAGGTGGCCATAGAGCTGGGAGCTGGCACTGGACTGGTGGGGATTGTGGCAGCCCTACTGGGTAAATATTATTCATAACTTCATAACTAGTGATGCAGGGTGTACATATACAGTAGTATCTAATTGTGTCCACTATATATATATATATATATATATATATGGTTTCATAAAGCATGCATATGCTGCCTCAGAAGCCCTGATTGGGCATCCGTGTCTAGGAACTGGATGTAAATGCAACCATCAGCATAGATTGGGGCGCTGAGAGACGACTCAAAGTTCACATTTAGTAGGCAAAATTGAAGGCAACTGTACCTGATTTTAAATATAAAAAAAGTCATCTTCAAAGATGTGCATCCTTGAAGATGTCAGTAGTTTTGGGTCCTTTGACGTGACGTGTGACATGTCTTCAGGTGCCAGGGTGACCATCACGGACCGCGCACCTGCCCTGGACTTTCTCCAGGCCAACGTGAAGGCCAACGTGCCAGCAGACCGCCAGGCATCGGTGGTGGTTGCTGAGCTGACGTGGGGCGAGCGGCTGGAGCGGTTCCCCGCGGGCGGCTTTGACCTGGTGCTGGGAGCCGACATCGTGTACCTGGAGGACACCTTCCCGGCGCTGCTGGAGACTTTAGAGCACCTGTGCTCCGGCGGAACCGCGGTGCTGCTCGCCTGCAAGATCCGCTACCGACGAGACAGCGACTTCCTGGACATGCTGAGACAGCGCTTCAGAGTTGAGGAGGTCTACTATGAAAGTCAAAGAGACATCCACATCTACAAAGCTGTAAAAACGACGCCTTGCAGAGACCTCTAAGAGCCGACTGACTGAGAGGATCTTGTACTGGTTTACACCATGTCCCCTCGGCTAACCCCTGGGTTGTAATGACCGCACAAAGATGACCAGAAAAAACATTTATTACAGCTGCCAAAAATGTAGTATTTGAGGAGAGCTCTATTTTGATTTTCTGTTTCATACAAGATGGTGCATACATTTAGATACACTGAATACAAAATGAAGAGAGCAACATAATGTCTTTTTTTAAAAAATAAAGAAGCTTACCATGACAGATGGCTATATATAATATCAAAAAGTACAATATGGCATTCCATTATCAAATCAACACAAAGACGTGTGAATATCTTACTTTGTTCACTGTGCTGTCTGTCACATCAAATCTCAGTCCCGTCTTCACCATGTGACTAGTCATGGTTGCACTTTATTCTCCTGTATATTACAAACGGAGTAAAAAAAAAAGAAAAAATATCGGAAAGGTTCGATACCAACTACAGTATGTACGATTACTGGGAGTAAGGTCTGGATTGACTTGATGATAATTGATGAACACATGACGGACCGATCATGGATATGCAATGCTTTCATATATTTCATACTCATTTACAGTGTCTTTCAGGTGTGATGTTTGAAACATTAACCTGAACAACATGTGCAACCAAGGGCTTGTGTTGTCCTGTAAGAGCTCATCGAGACGTGAAATGAAGTCAGATTGTATATGCAACAAAAAAGTGTCAGTTTGATTTTTGTTTTAAACTGAATTTTGAAACACAATTAAGAATTCCATTAGCGACTTCATGGCCGTGACTTTCAAAGGGAGACTGCATACTCATCGACAAGATCACATCTTAGCTGCTGCCTCTGCCTTTCACGCTATTTAAAAAAAAACAGGAAATGGGATTTTAATTCTTTCATGGTTGTTGTGTAAAGACAGTACAGGAGACCAATGCCACTCAAGAGTTCTATTCCAGAATATTTGACATCCACATACTCCACATGTAGTGGTCATTGGCTCTGAAGATGTACAGCATACGGTCTGACGAAGACGGATCATCTCATCTTCACTTTCTCGGTACCCGTTATTAACAAAGCTGTTATCAGTTTTTGTACTGTTGATCATCTTGGATGAGTAGAAATGTTTTAGTTTGGCTTTCTGGGTGGTGCACTTTCTATCTTGGAACACAAGTCTTCACTTAATGCCGCACAGATTCAAATAATATACAACAGTCTGCAGCTTTCGAAGTCCGTGGTGTAGTAACTGCACCGCTGTCTTGGTCGCAGAGCTCTGGTCTCCACCCATGTGCCTTTATTTACTGAGGCACACTTTGCCAGCTGAACCCCTCCACACAGATCTTCAGACACAGGGCTGAAGGCCGTTTTGTTGGCACTTAGCTGGAGATCAGCGCTCTTATAGCCTTCCGTCTCTAAACACATTTTGCTACATTTAACATAAAAACCATTTCCATCCCATCTTAATAGTAAGCATTTTTCCTTAGTTCATCTTATCAAGGCTAGTACAAAAAAAAAAAAAAAAAAGGAAAAATAAAAAAAAGGATAGCTGAATGGCATAACGCATGCTGAAAACCTACTGTCATAAATCAAGTTGTAGCACAGGAGGGTGAAAGGTTGTAACACAGCTGTTGTGCAGCTCAAAGCGTTAGTAACAGGTGTTAAAAGCAGTGAAGAAGAGATAGTAATACAAATTCATCAATCAAAAGTCACCTCCCCGTACATGTTACAGGAAAGTCAGACACTAAAAAGTTTTAAGTTTTTTTGTTGTCATGGCGGCGGCGGTAGAGCGGTTCTCCAATGCTGGTGATGTTGCAGTGTTTCCAGTGAGCGCTCCCCTGGCGGAGGGAAGAACACAGTACAACTCCTGACGTCAGTCCTGTCTCGTCACCATTAGAAACCCTGTATAGTTGATAAATTCTCCTCAAAAAGGAAAATTTATTTCCACATCATTTCCTAAATGTTACTGCTCCCTTTCGTGACACCCAGGGAAAACAAAACTAGTTTCCTTATTTCAAATTACTGAAGGGGGATGAGGAGTACGATCTGTTTCCCTAATCCTGGTAAGTCATTTTTACAGATGTGGTTAGTGACGTTTAAAAAGGGGTGAAAATAAAAACAAAGGATAGAAAAAGGGGCTTTGTGTCCAGATGCATGGCTCTGTGCCGAGTCTCTGTACATATGGACAGGCGGTTGGTTGGTGACCTCCTCAGGGCGCAAGTCGGCAGGTAGATCACCGCTTTACTCAGATTTGTGGCAGTACAAGTCTTTCAGGGCTTTCAGTTCCTCGATGAGGGTTTTGTTTTGGTTCTCCAACACGGCAACACGGTTCTCTAGACATTTCACATACTCCTTCTTCTTCCTGCGACATTCACGTGCTGCCTCCCTGTGTGCAACAGACAAACAGGAAAAACGTGAACATCCTATGTGTTTTGACAAAAGTCTGTGATCCACCATGTACTTGCTGTTGTCATACAAAATACACGTATGTTTTTCTGGCTGTTTCAGCCATTAGTTTCTCTACACTGCAGCGTAAGATGCTGTTCAACTGTGCTACCTAGCTGTAACAATGAATGCTGGGACTTCCAGTCCATGTCTACCAAGGTCTCGTATCCTCCCAGTCTGTCTAACAACACACACACCTGTTTTTCATGAGGCGCACCTCCCTCTTGCGCGTGACCTCCTCGGCTCCTCCTGTGGCCGGCAGAGCAGGGGAGGACGCCATGACAACTCCGGGGGCGATCGTGCTGGTTGGGGCAGTGCGGATCTGATAGGCCTGGACGTCTCCAGAGGCAGCTGAAGGGAGAAGACCAGAGCACCTTTATGTCTGCTGTGTGGCGCTCAAACCAAAAATGTTAATGCTTTCCTTCAATAGCAAGTTAGAAATGACATTTGAGTACATTTAGGAGGCCTGTGTTCAATCGGAAACTTAATTTTCCATTTCAAAATACTTTACCGATATCACTATTGATACTGACAACGGCTATGCAATATTATAAGGCAAATAAGCTTTGAAGTCCCTGAACACTCCATCCAGCCATCTATTATCCAAATCGCTTATCCTGCTCTCAGGGTCACGGGGATACTGGAGCCTATCCCAGCAGTCATTGGATGGCAGGTGGGGAGACATCCTGGACAGACCGCCAGACCTTCATCCCTGACTACCATTCATGACAAATATCACATTAGAAGGGAATCAACAACTTCAGATTATCTATATTTGGATGAAGCGACTGCTTCCCCCCCATTCTTTTAAGGTTATTTGGGAAATTCCACAACCTTTAAAGACCTGGATGTTGTCAGATTCAATTTTTTCAGACTTTTCCAGGTTTTGTTTTTAGATGTGTAGGGAAGCTGTGACCGTTATCTTGCCACCTTCACATTTTGCCTGGTGAGATGGGTTACCCAGTGTTAGAGATTGTGCTCAACCCTGCACAAATGCCCTGAGCAAACAATGACCCTGATCTCTCTGTGGACGGAGCCAAACAGAGGGGTCCTACAGGGATCAATATATCTTAATCATCGCCATCATCATTCTTCGTCACACTCCCCACCTTGTACCACCACCTGGTTGCTGGGCACCAGGATCTGTTGCCCGTCACTAGTCTGGGCGTACTGCAGGATGGTGGTGCCCGGCTGGGCCGCTGCAGTGTTGGTCATGGTCAGCGTCTGCAGGCCCTGCACCCCGTCTGTGCCGTTATTGGCCAGCTGGATGGCCCCGCCCTGGGTAATGGCAACTGTGGAGGGAAAAGACAACAGCAGTGTTAAAATGAACATGACAAGGTCAATATCCAAGTTCCATATTGGCTTTAGTTACATTTACATCAAACTTTTATACATGGTGAGTCACAATCAGGACAATGATGTGTGCTGAGGTACACACCACATGATGGCCCTGTGTCTGGGTAAAGAGTTTAAAGAACAACAGAAAAAAACAATTTATTTGCAAATTTTTATTTTTTCCAAACTGCTTTCCCTAGCATAAACTGTGCACAAGTTCCAGAGAAGAGGTACATAAAAGTTGGTATAATTTTATTTTATTATGGTTGACGTTTTTCCTTTTTATTCTGTCTGTTCTCGCCCATGACTGAGAGCTTCATTGATTTACTGGCTATTTTAATCACTTCACTTGATCCACCAAGATGGTGCCGCAGACAGCAGCCTCGGTTCTGCGCTCTCTAGTATTTTTTCTGTTTGTTTATTTTCCAGCTCTCACTCTCTGATCACATTCCACAGCAATACATTTTAAACCTCCGACTATCCACTGGTCAAACTTTTTCGCCATTTTTCATTGATCCGGAAAGTTTTACTGAGCTTTTAGTTGGATGAGCAGCAGCTCTGTATGGGCTTCACTGGAGCCGACGATGGGTGGAAGCGTGCCAGGGTGCTCATTTAAGTGCAACAGCGGGGATTTCAAACTATGTTCCTGTCAATCCACCTGGCGAATGTCCACTCTCTGGCCAACAAGATGGACAAACTGCTGCTCCTCAACAGAACAAACTCGGGAGTTTTCCAGATCTGCTGCCCTGTGCCTCACTCAAACCTGGCTTGGTGAGCATATACCGGACTGCACACTCCATCTGCCGCACTTCCAACTCCTCTGAGCGGACCGCGAAATGGAGCTAATGGGGAAAAACAGAATCTGCTTCTATATAAACAAAGGTTGGTGTACAGATGTCACAGTGGCCAAAAAAATCATCTGTCCATTATCCAAACCACTTATCCTGCTCTCAGGGTCATGGGGATGGTGGAGTCTATCCTAGCAGCCACTGGGTGGCAGGCGGGAGACACCCTGGACAGGCCGCCAGGCCATCACACATTCACACCTAGGAACAATTTAGTACAGCCGATTTAAGTGTTCATCAGAATGATGAACACTTAAACCTGTCAATAAGTATACAGTATAATCCCCATGTAATATACCTGTAACACTGAACATCCACTGTACCTACAAATACTAAATTATATATATATTATATTTATCCTGATGAGATCAGCCAGGAGTCTCCGTGGACTATGATGTTTGCAGATGACATTGTGATCTGTAGTGAGAGTAGGGTGCAGGTGGAGGAAAGCCTGGAGAGGTGGAGGTATGCACTGCAGAGCAGAGGAATGAAGGTCAGTAGGAGCAAGACAGAATACATATGCATGAATGAGAGGGAGGACAGCGAAATGGTGAGGATGCAAGGAGTAGAGATGACAAAGATGGATGAGTTTAAATACTTGGGGTCAACTGTCCAAAATAACAGGGAGTGCAGAAGAGAAGTGAAGAAGAGAGTGCAGGCAGGGTGGCGTGGGTGGAGAAGAGTGTCAGGAGCGATTCGTGACGGAAGGGTACCAGCAAGAGTTAAAGGGAAGGTTTACAAGATGGTTGTGAGACCAGCTATGTTATATGGTTTGGAGACAGTGGCACTGATGAAAATACAGGAGGCGGAGCTGGAGGTGGCAGAGTTGAAGATGCTAAGATTTTCATTTGGAGTGATGAAGGAGGACAGGATTAGAAATGAGTATATTAGAGGACCGCTCAGGTTGGACGGTTTGGACATGTGTGGAAGAGAGATGCTGGGTCTATTGGGAGAAGGATGCTGAATATGGAGGTGCCAGGGAAAAGGAAAAGAGGAAGGCCAAAGAGGTTTAGCGATGTGGTGAGAGAGGATATGCAGGTGGCTGGTGTGACAGAGGAAGATGCAGAGGACAGGAAGAGATGGAGAGGGATGGTCTGCTGTGGTGACCCCTAATGGGAGCAGCCAAAATTAGTAGTAGTATATATCCTGTAGTTCAAACAGTTTTAACATGCCAAAAATAAATCTAAGCACGCTGTATATACTGTATATTGTCATGTCCACCGACCTCATGTATATATGAAGTAACCTGCTAACATATTTATTCCAGCATCTTTGCACTCTGCACTACTGTCTTCCTGTTACGTCATTGTTGTTTTCCCCCCCTTTTTTATAATGTACTTTGTATATACATCTATATCTATACATGGTAGTTAAATGTTTATGTTTATCTTGTTGTTTTAGCTCTATGTCTATTCTGTGTTAGTACATGGAGAGCAACGGAGGAATCAGAGTCAAATTCCTTGTATGTGTAGGCCCACACATACTTGACCAAATAAACTGATTGTGATTCAAGTGTCTTATTTCTCTTGATTGTCCAACACCTTGTGACTTTGTTCCAAAACATGCTGCAGCGTTTTTTTCACTACATTATCAAAATACAGTAAGAAATATAGCGAAACGTGATTGCAATTACGAAGACAAAGAAGGCCTGCTTGGTCACCCTATACAGCTCTCTCCTGGTTGGAGTATCAACTAAATGCCTGGACGGGGATACTGTGACGTACTGTATTGTCCACTGCTGGTCTGGTAGATGGGGGTTGGCATGGTAACTGTTGTGATGGCGGGTGCTGAGTCATCCTCTGACTTCTCCTCCTCAATGCGCGGGACGGCTGGGGCGTCTGATGAGAGGTCGTTGAGGATTTTCCTGCAAAGAGGCATGAACACCAACCGCAACACACACACATGCGCACACACACACAAACATCTCAGCAGGTGCACATCATTTTATCAGATCCACTTGGGATGATTTGCTGAGTATACATTTTTTAGGCAGTGCTCTGCTGCACTTTGATATTTAAGATTGGCGTCTGGATTGTGTGCGTTTGTGATCGTTCAGCATTTTGGGCAGAAGTGTGATATGCACTTGTTTCTGTGTGAAGAATTGGTTTGTTGCCTGGGCTTGGAGCTGTGTTCATGCTTTGACCGCTGTCTGTATCGTAGTAACTTTCAAAGCTATATTAGTGGTTCAGTTGAGAGTATTATTTCCATCAGTGAAACATTAAAGAAAAGGGGCTGTATGTAAAAAAAAAAAAAGTTGAACGTGTGATAGACAGGTAGAAAGACTGTTACTTCTCACAGTCTTATGATAAAAAATAACACACACCTGTAAGATGGACGTCTGGAGAGGATCTCTCTCCTCTTCTGAGAATCCGTCACGCTGTCCACTGACTCCTGGGAGTCCTCACTCTCAGCAACAGTTGAAATCTACAGCAGTCAACAAAAACATCTTTTTTTTTTACTATTTTTTATTCATCCAACTCACTAGAGATATACAATAATGTCTTTTTATCACCATATGTTATGGAAGCCATTGAAAATATATGCTGACTGAAGAAGAAATTTGGCATCATTTATGAAGTTACTCCCTCAGTGAGTAAAATGAACATATGTGTCAGCATCCTCCTCTGTAAATTGCAGGAGCATGTGAAAGCAAATTCAAAATTTACAGGAAATTAAACCTCAAGATTATGGCTAAAAATATAAATGTGACTGATGTAAAAGATACTGAGATTATGTTTGAAAATAATGTTGACTTCACAAAGTTCTACCATGCTTTACACATCTTTTATGTACATTGTCACCATTTTCAATTACAGCAGGCATTTAAAGTGGAAAAAAAAACACTTTCAATATATGCCAATATCTGACAATGAACTGGGGAAACTAAGTGCACAAATACACTTGACTAAATGTAAAACTCTGCAGGAGACAAATCTGAAGAGAATAGAAAATAATCTTTAACACAGCTGTAGGGATGCGGTGACCGCTCAAGTCGTGACCGCCATTTGAAAAACAGAAAGGAGGTGAAGGGGTACTCTCATACCAACCTGTACGGTCTGGACTTGCGGGGACTGGATGACGGAAGGCTGGGCGGCCTGGATCACGCCGTGCACCTGCACCGTTTGGCCATTGGGAAGCTGCACCAGGGTCACCGTGGGACCGCTGGTTGACACCTGACCCGCAGCGATGGATGCCTTTTAACCATAATCAACACAATTGAGATGAATTAATGAACAGCGCTTCCTTTTGTTTTGGCAAAGTGAAAGGTAAGTTCCACTGGCATGAATACAGTTTTGCAACTGATATTTAGAAAAATCCAAAAACCACGCGATCAACAAAAAACGAGCACGGTACTTTGTTCCACCCACATGGCAGGACAAAACAATATGGGAATTGCACACAAATGAACCAGATTTGACCATCTGTTGACTTGAAAAGCTGGTGTCCAATCTGCTCTCATGTGCTTTATTTTTTGGCTCTTGCCTCTTTTGTTATTGAATACAAAGAATTCTGTGTGTATCGTTTTTGTGTGCTATCCCCTTATCGTTTGATACCAATGCTAAAGTAAAACATATGTCCTTTTTTAATTATTGGCTGTACCTGGGCCAGGGTGGCAATCTGCTGGGCCTCAGACTCAGAAACAACAGTTTCCCCACTTGGCTGTGTCTCTGCACCGGCCTCCATCGTCATTTAAATATCTGGAATAAGTAAGGCATGGTAACGTTCCTATGTCCGAGTCTGGCAACACTATTTGAGCCAGAGGGTGTGAATAATGTTTATATTATTAGAAGACATGAGACACACGGACAGTGATGTGGCATTTCCACAAGTGCTTATGAGCAGCAGCATAAGGGAAGGGTTTGGCAAATCACTTGTTTTTTTAAACATTTCGATTTATGTGGTTCACGTTTGAGGCAAGAGATTAATCTCTAAAAATGTGTAGAAACGTCGTTATGAGCAACACATCCACGTAAAGGTGTATCAGCTTTGAAATGAACAGGATTCAGTGTGGTGAGGAGAGGTCGCTTAATGTCGGTACCCTTGAAAAACAAAACCAATTTCAATCAACTTTCAAATTGTACTATCCATTTTGTACAAGTAGTTGTTCTTCCTTTTAGGTGGTGGCTCTCCAAACTTGGAACAAAATCCTTCCCTCAGCGCCATGCAGATTTAAATCACGTTATACAAGTTGGCAGTTTTTGCATCCAATGGTGCGCTAACTACACTATTGTGCAATTAGTGCACCCAGGGCTTCTTTGCGGTAGCAGGGGAGGGTGTGGTTTTTATCAGCAGGCTAGCAAATAACTTATTACTTCGTGTTAGAGAAAAGATTCAGCTAAAGGTTAATTTAACTCCAACGTTACAGCCAACTGTGCTGAGATGGGGGCGTTCCGACACGAACACGTTCACATTTTGAAAGGGTTTGCCGCTCAGATTTAGCGAGGCTAGCACTTAGCGGCTAATGCTAACCCTGGGGCTAGGCTAGTGCTTAGTAGCTTGCTAATGCTAACATTGTGACTCACCGCTTTAGCGAAGCTAGCATTTCGTACCTTGCTAAGGCTAGTACTGAGGCTAGCGAAATGGGCGAGGACAGCTCAGTTACGCTAGCGCGGGTCAGATTCAGTCTTCCCCGACGCAGGCAAGCGTGCAAGTCGGGATTTAAAGCCAAACGCAGAGAGAGCAAAGGAGGCTTTTGGAGTGAGTGTTCGTCGATAGTGTCGGCTGTGCCCCGCGTCGGGATGCACGTTAGCCTGAACAATCGGCGCTTTGGCTGGGAGTTAACGTTAGCTAGCGGGGCTAGCCCGCCAGGAGGGGAACGGTGTGGAGGGAATGTCTGCACGTCAGATTTGTTTTTCAAGCGGGACGCAGGCGAGTCCGGTAGTTTATCTGTCAGGTCGCTAACAGCTGCCGGGACCTGGCCTCATACACCTGCGTGTGTGCCTGATACTGGACCACAGTAAGGCCGGGCTGCTGGCTCAGCCCGTCAGGTTCGTACCATGTCGGGTCAGGCCTGAACGCTGAGAGTCGGGTTCGAATCTGGATCGGAACATTTTGCTGCACGTCTTCCGCTGCTCTCTTCATCCTGTTGCTTCCTGTCTCTCCTGTCACGTCTAATAAAGGCTGAGAACGCCCCAAATATGTATCTAGAATAGCGGTTTCACTTGGTGGGGGAAAAAAGACCCCAGCCCACTCCCATAATAAAACCTAACTCTCGGTTGTATTGCACACCAGTGAACCAGGCAGCAGAGAACGACGCCGCCATGATCTCTTTGTTGGCTTTGTACATAATACTGGCCCAAACGCTTCCTCCGGGCAGCCCTCTTTCTCTTTAGCAAACATGCGGACGCATATCCTCTTACCGACACAGACTCGCTTCGTCACTCCCGGGTCTACGGAGCTCCACTTTTATTCAGACCGACACGTAAGAGACCGCGTCAGGCTACACCTCCGCCGCGTCACCGAGAACAACAACACGGAGAGGAGACGACGACGGCGAGCATTAGCCCGGTCGACGGCGCTCGGTTTTTTGCACGGAGAGAGCCGAAAACACACGAAGGTCGCCGACAAACGTGGCTGCCGCACGAACTGAACTGCGCACGGCCGCCACGGCTGGTGGGAAGCGACGCTCTCGCGCGTTTACGCATTAGCCAGGACAATCAAAGGAAGGCGAATCAGGTCATCTGGACACAACGTTTATTCACAGGTACGGTTCGTCACTCGTCCAAGTGACATCTTCAGCCTAAACTGACTGCAGGTATCCCCACCCTTATAAACAATGCAGTGGCACAACGACTCGAAACCAACGACCAGTTTCATAGGCAAATATTTTAGTGGCCATGTGTACTATTCACAGAGGATTTGGGAATGTTCTCCATCCTACATTATTTTGATCGCAACTATTCCCCAATCCTCTGTGAATAGTACACATTGCCGTTGTAACCCTAGTTAACGGTCACGGAAATTTGCATATTGCACCGTGCATGGATAAGAAGACACGCTGGCCGCCGGCTCGCGAGTGTGACCCTTTAGTCGAGCGGTTAGCGATGTCTCCCGCGGTGCGGGCGTTACGGGTTCGCTTCCCGGCCGCGGCAGTTCCTGTGGTTGCGTTGGCCCCCGATTTCGCTATAATATGATCGTTGATTTCGGTCGCCATGCCACTGTATTGTTTATAAGGGTGGGGATACCTGCAGTCAGTTTGAAGAGGTCACTTAGATGAGCGATGAAACGTTTCTCTCAATTAACGTTGTGTCCAGATGAACTGATTCACCTTTCTTTGCTTTTCTTACCTGGGTTGCTGAGCATGCATCAAAACATTGTGGTGAATACCGACTAAAATCTACCATCTAACGTGGTTCCAGTTTGTACATGCGCGAATATAGTTTGTCATCAGCGACAAACAGAAACCGATATGACTGTCAAGGTTTACAATTTGCTATTTTACGTTGGGCCCTTGTCTGTCCAGTCTACTTTTCAACTTAGAAAAGCACATTTAAAACCAACAAATGACAGCCAAGTAAGTACACAGATGTTTTACATCAAGCAAAGAACAGCCAACAACACAAACTGTTACTGTTGCTTGATATTTTTAATATAAATTACATATGCATTTTTTTATATTTCATATATTTGTAATTCAGCACAATTTAATTACATGAGAGTAATCTACTCCCATATTTTCGGAATGTGTGTGTGTGTGATGTTAGTGTGTGTGTGTTAGTTAGTGTAGATAGCGGGACCGAAAACTAAAGCACTTATGATCCTAATTCTTTTTGGAGGTGATAGGTAGTGTCTCAGAGAGTAAGGGGAAAATCCCAGAAATTAAAATTATGCATAATTATGCATAAATATGCAAAATATGCATTTTTCTAAAAATGGCACAAAAAAAACCAAACACTTTTCTCGGCATTTCAGATGATTCTGAGCATCTTTGATTTTTTTCACCAATATAAAAAAAAATTCTGGGACTTAGAAATATTTTGGCATTATGCAAAATATATGCATTTTTGCAAAAATGCACTTATGATCCTATTTTTTTTTGGGATGTGGTAGGTATTGTTCCAGAGAGGACCAGAAAAATAGCAGAAAATTAAAATAACTATAATAATTATGCAAAATATACATTTTCTAAAAATGGCTAAAAACCACTTTTCTCGGCATGTCAGATGATTCTGAGCATTTGGGGGGAGGGAGTTGGAGTGGGGGGGGGTTTAGAGGCAGGGGGAAGGCGGTTAGCTGGCAGGATGAAGAGGAGGGAGATTTAGATGGGTGGATAACCAAACCGCTACATTGTAGCGGGGTTCTTCTAGTCTAGTATTATTATATTAGTAGTATAGTGTGTCTTCTCCTGAATCGCCATCTCACTGTGGTGGAGAAGCTTGCGTGTACCAATGATTCCAAGAGCTATGCCGTCCGGAGCTTGGCTCCTGGTAGGGTCACCCAAGGTGGACAGGTCAAGGGGGAGGTTGCAGACGAAGCGCGATCCAACAAAGACCTCAACGGCGGAACTGGTGGAAGATGTCTCCAGGTCACAATGACAGTGAAGGCGGATGAAGACTGCAACAGAGGGTGGTCCCTAATCGTTTGGGTTCGCCATGCCATTGGACTCTGGCCACCCCCTGCCAAGGACCGTGTGGTGGCTGCAGGCGCATCAGCCACTCCACGTAAATAGCTGTTACACACAATTATGTGGCTCCAGGATCAGCATCTACACCCACCTGAAGACCCAGAGGGACCCAGAGGGAGCCAGAGGGAGGACGGTCATACTCAACCCCGAGTGACCACCGATGATAGTGTGGTGACCCCTAACCGGAGCAGCCACGAGAAGAATAAGAATACATAAATAAGTATTGTATTATTTGTATGTAAGTATAATTTATTAGTATATTTTTGATTTATTACCACATTTTGTTTATCTGTTTCAAACTGGCTACTGCATATGAAGTTCCCTTTTGGAAAACTGATGTAGTTCTAGTCTATAATCATCATCTGTAACAATCAGATAGTGGTAGACTGCAATAATCCAGTCTGTCCTCTGCACATCCATCACTGTCTGGTTTGCACTGGCCAACAAACAAGACAGGGAAAGACTGCAATGGACAGTTAGCTCTGCAGAGAAAATCACTGATGCCAACCAGCCCTCCATTCAGGACTTATACACCTCCAGACTCAGGAAACGGGCAGGCAACATCACTGCTGACCCATCCCACCTTGGTCACAACCTGTTCCATCTCCTCCCCTCTGGTAGGCGCTACAGAGCACTGTGCCCCAAAACAACCAGATATAAAAACAGTTTTTTCCCCCATGGGCTGTCATTCAAATGAACGCTTAACACTGTCAATAAATCCAACCATTTTGTGTTATACATTGTACGCATAGTGGTACGCTCTGTCATGTCCATCTACCTCAGGCTTGTATGTAAATAACCTGCTAACATCTATTTCAGCATCTCTGATATAGTCTCTGCACCACTGCACTTTATCGTCTCTTATTTCGTCTGTATAAGTCAATCTTTGTGTATATATCTGAAGATTGTTGTGTTGTAGTGTCGTTATTCAATATTAAGTACACTGAGACAGCCATGAAACCAGAGTCAAATTCCATGTATGTGCAAACCTGCATGGCCAATAAACACGATTAAGGACGGCTGGTATAAATGGGCTAACAGGGCTAAGCCCTCCCTACCTTTTACAATAAAGATGAGAAAATAATCGTTAAAAACCTTAGAACAGATTATTGTAGCGAATTCGGGGGACAGCGCATCCACAGGAACTGCCGCGGCCGGGAAGCGAGCCCGTATCGCCCGCACCGCAGGAGACATCGCTAACCGCTCGTCTAAAGGATCAGACCCGCCTACCACCGGCCAGCGTGTCGTTTATACATGCACGTTACATTATTTTAAATTTTGGTGGAGCCTAAGAGCAGCAACAGCACCAATATCAATCAATCAATCAATCAATCAATCAATCAATCAATCAATCAATCAATCAATCAATCAATCAATCAATCAACCAAGTTGCATTTCATATAGCACTTTTCTCACAGCGACAGCCACTCGAAGTGCTTTACAAAGCGCTTGTGCCTACAAATCGGCAGAAAAACACAAAATACATCTAAATGAGTTAATTTTTTACAGCCCAACTACAATTGCATCAGCTTCCATTCATCTTCGTGTTACGTGGGTGACAGGCGTCTTGGCGCGCCCCCTTAATTTGCTGCTCATTTGGGCTAAATCCAATCAGCCCACAGGCCGCTGACTTTTGACCAATGGCAGCACAGACAGCACGTACCGGAAGTGCTGCCTGTGTGAGCGTGGGAAGGGAGAAAAGTGAGCGACTGTGGCAATGGCGGCCGCGGGCGTTAGCATGAACGAGGTGGATTATTTACTTTCTTATCAATTTTCTTCGATGTCTTCGGAGGGAAATTGGTAAGTGAAGAGACCGGGGACACATCGTCCAAACGACGTTCAGATAACACAAAAGGACAAACGACAGAATCACAAGTTTTGTGTTACTTGGTTACAACAAAAGGACTGGCTAACGGCAAGTGTATAGCTAAGAATGGCCTTTTCTGTTATCCATGTTGGCTTTATGGGGGAGACGCGGCTTGGACCCAACAAGGAATCGTGGATTTGAAACATTTATCCGACAGACGTAGGAAACATGAATGCCGCACCAGTCACACTGGAAATAGCGTAAAGCTGTTGTAAACTACTAATAAGACACGTTAGCCCCTAGCTAACGGGTCTGACCCTTTAGCCGAGCGGTTAGTGACGTCGCCTTGTGGTGCAGTACACCCCGAATCGAACCCCGCACCGGGCAAGAAAATAACCGGTTACACTGTCAATGCTGGGTAAAGTTAGCATCGCCTGTCAACTTGACGAGGGCCACCGCATTTCTGTACGGAGACACAGCGAGCTGGTGAAAAAAAAACAGGCGTTCATTATCGCGGATCGTGGACTGTATTAAATGTTGTGGGGCACGTGAGCTAGCTCTGCGGGGGGTCCGACGAATCTCCGACTTCACTCCAGCGGGGCGTGTTTCTGGATCTTATTGACCAGTTCTGTGTTTAGCTAGCCAGTTAGCCGACCGCCTGTCAAACACACAGGTTGCCAAGTACACGTCTTAAGACAAGCCAAAACGACTTGCTTGATTGTATGTTAGCTGTTTATGGACAAAAGCTGGCTGATGAAATATCGCAGGCACCATTTGTGGCTGTGCAAAGCAAACCGATGAGACAATCGACGTGGCACGTGTAAGCCAGTGCGTGAATCCGAGAACAATCTTCAGAGCACTTTTTCTGAAACATAGAAATGAACACGAGTGAAAAGCCATCACAATCCCCATGACATCTGCAGAGTCAGAGAGGTGCCTCGGAGTCAGTACACTTAAGAGGATCAAATCATTCCTCCGAAGTACTGCGGGGACAGGATAGGCTGAACGCCCTGGCTGTGCTGTCTATTGAGCGGGACTTCGTCCAAAAATCACCGGACTTCAGTGACGTGGTGATTCACCTGTTTCCATCCTAGAAAGGTCGTCGTTGTGAGCTTCTCTTCAAATAAGGTAGGCCCAAACCTACAGACCTCTTAAAAGACCACCAGACACGTATAGTTTCCCTATCTACATATTGCTTGTCTCTCTTCTGCAATGACCGTTATTTTTGCTGAAGTTACCAAGTTGTTTTATTCGGGGCATATCTGACACAATGTGTTGCAAAACAGCTGTGATAAAAACAGCTGCATTATTTATTTATTGGCAGTCGTTTCAGTTGGGACACGTTTTGTGTGCATCCTTAGGTGAGCCCTTTTTTGACATTGTAGGCTACATGGTTCTGCAGTCTGTTCCATCATGTAGCATGTCATTCCATCATTCTTGATTATGTTGTTGTTAGAAATGGCATGTGCTAATGTGTACAGAGAAAAATATTCAAATGGCGTGTGTGTGTGTGTACACACGTGTGCGAGAGTTTTTTGGCATCAGGTCATTCTTATACTTCTCTATAGTGTTGTTGTAGAGCACTTGCTATAATAAGGTATACAGTGTCGTTGCTCTAAGTTGTTATCTCAGATGTTGTGTTGCTGTTGCTGCAGTATGAACTATAGATGGGTATGCTATATTTGTTAGCCCACCCACCCAATATCACCACCAGCCGTCCCTGAACACGATTCTGATAGCTTGGTTCTGAGCGGCTGCAGTGCTGGCGTAGGCCACTTGGTGGCGGTAGATGTCTATCTTTTAGCTCATGGTTGTCACGTTTGGTTCTCTGTCCTGTTCATTTCTTATTAGCTCCAGACTGATGCTGCTCGTTACTTGTCAGTTAGTCTATCCTACAATATTGGCCCTGCACTAAAAACACCTTTCATTGTGACTTACGGAAAACTGGGGGGCCACCAAGCTGTATTGGTTATAATGTAGTATTTACTGCCCTCATGGCGCACATTCCTCTGGCCCCTCATGGGAATCACATCTTATCTCCAACCATAAAATGTACTCATTAACGGAGTCACATGGTGTCGGGGTACTAGTGTCGTGGGAGTGAACGATTATAAACTGTGGCGGCAGGCTGAAATCCTGAGGGGAAAATAAGACTTCAGGAGCAAGTTATGACCATCATCTTTATGTGCCAGGTCATTTCAGAAGCCTTTCAATATCCTCCAACATGCACACACACACACACACACACACACACACACACACACACACACACACACACACACACACACACACACACACACACACACACACACACACACACACACACACACACACACACACACAGACTAATAACCATATGGAATGTTCAAGTGTATGTCCTTTATTTTAGAGACAAAGGCTGGACAACAGCTGCTAGTTTCACATTTTGCTCTTTGGATTTTCCACCTTTTGTGGAGATCGGGATGATCTCCGCAGAGTCAATAGAGTGGAATGGATGAACACCAGACAAAAATCTCACCTGCTCACCAAAAAGTCTGAGGGCTTACATAGGGTATCATTTGGCCGGCGCCCCTCACCCAGGAAGTATACGTATTCAGACAGAAATCAACCAAATACAATTTGGAACCAATATTTAATGGCTGCTGACAGGCACTCACAGACTGAAAAACACTTTTTTTTCATAATTATTTGCATTATACAACTAAATTGTATTTAACATGTTGAAGTAGATTTTCATCTCTTGATGTGTGAAGGGGGTGGCACCCCAGCTCCCTGTACTGGCCAGCTGCCACTGGATACAGGTCATGGTTTCAGCACCAAAAAAGGGATTTTTACAAAAAAAGGTGATGACAATTCACACGAGCCTCTACCCGTTACCACGATTAAACCGGGACTCCCCCGCAACGAAACTAATACGTCACCAAAATGGACACCCAGGTGTAACCGGTGGTGTCTCGCGTGCATTGTGTTTGAAGAATTGGCCCAGACCAGGATAGCTTTGGAGGCAATCTCCGTTTATTCTGACAAAGTTAGAATGAAAAAGAACCAAAATCCTCCGGTCAATAGTGACATATACTCTCCAGCCCTACTCTCATGTATAACATAAAAAGCGTGCGATTAAGGTGGGAGGCATAATTTATAGAGGGGGACCCACGGAAGTGACCGTGGGGGAACGGGAACTGAAGAAACGTTTTGCACATCGACTCTGGAGGCATAGCATGTCAGGTTAAAAACAGTTTAGTAACGCAGATAGCATCTGGATGTGGGCCACTTCAGGCAATGATGCGGCAATGATGGCCTTCTTCTGGCCCTAACAAAATGGATGTGAGCCTGAAATTGCCCACATGTATAATAGCAAATATGGCCCAAATCAAATGTGGGCCTTTTTTGGCAAAGATGCGGTGCTCTGGGCAACATGTAATCTGGTTATGACCCTGAAGTGGCCCGTGTGGTAAATGGTGAATATGGCCCAAATATCATAAAACAAATATGGGCCACCTTTGGCAAATATGTGGCACATGCGGCATTACTATGGCTTGGTTCTGGCCCAGATCTGGCAAACAGAAGCGGACTGCCCAAGAGCCATCATTTCATGCGGTACGTGGGCCGGATGAAGTGTCGGGTCTGGGACGGGTCCGGGCCACAGCAATTTTGCTATCTGGGAACTATACACAGATTTTGTATGTAATTATAATACCACATATTACGACGGTTTAAATGACTCTGTTACACAGGCAGCGATCATCATTACACTTTGGATGTACAGCGTATAGGTTCAGGGAGCGCCTCTACGGTTGTTGTTGTCCCGGTTTCAGCTTCTTCTGGTGCTCTTTCTGTCACTCAGTCCCTGTAGCTGAATTGCTTGAACATTGGTTGCCTCTAATACCGATGGGCAGCAGGAACAGCGGTGATGAGTCTGCATTCTCCAGTGGCGGCTGGCCAGTACAGGGCACTGGGGCGCTGCCCCCTTCAAATATCAAGAGATGAAAATCTACTTAATCATGTTAAATATTATGTAGTTGTATAATACAAATAATCATGAAATAAACGTGTTTTCAGTCTGTCAGCACCTGTCAGCAGCATTAAATATTGGTTCAAATGGTATTTGGTTGGTTCTTGTCTGAATACATATACTTCCTGGGTGAGGGGCGCCGGCCGAACGATACCTTATGTAAGCCTTAAAACTTGTGGCGAGCAGGTGACCTGAGGCTGCTGTCTGATTGGTTTCTTCAGATTTTCCAGGGGGCGCAGTTCTGTGTGCCCCAGACACTCCCACTTTTATTGGCAGTGAAGTGGTATTGTTTTAATGTCTTTTGATCTAATGTGATTGGACAATTCTCGTGGCTGTCAATCATGTTCACACCCACCACGATGCCTCGTCGGAACTGTCAATCATCCACCGTCTATGAACACTGATAAAATCTATAGGCCACATTGTCCTTCCTAATAACTATGTGACTGTGTGGACATTAAAGCAGCTGTCAGGTGTGCTGCGCCAAAGTAAATCACGCCCCCCCCCCCCAAACATTTTTGGCACCAGCCACCACTGGTTGCGACAGCTGCTTTGGTTTGTCATGTGCTGCTGTGTGCCACCCATCCTCACAGTACTGTCAGTATTTCTGTGCAAATCTCATCCCAAATTTGTACCTCACGCAAGTATATTTTCCCTTGTTTCTGTGAGAAAAAAAAAGAACAAAGTCTGTAGTTAAAAATCGAAACTGATGTCTCCAAAGAATCATTAAAGTTTCATCTTATAAGATCGATAAAGCCCACACAACCAGATTTTGCCGGAATTTAAAAAAGGATTTTCCGTTGTGATGCTTGCCAGCATCGCGGCCATGACAGAGTAATAGTGCTTGGGTCAGGATGTGGTTGCAAATAATTAATGACTGCGAGGTTTTGCTGGAGCAATTTTCCATACCAGTGGAGTAAAACTCGCAGTACATCATTGTTTAGCCGTAGAGCGGCTGCAAAAACAGCGGCAGAATGATGCAGCACCGGTCCACTTGGCATGAGGAGAGTACGGCAGTTTTAATCTTCAGAATAGGAGCTGGAGACAGGAACAGCACTCCAGACCAAAAGCCCTTTCCCTTTTCTCTAAACCCCGCTGTCAGAGCCCTTAACGCTGGCTTAACGCAAACCTCCAAAACCCCATCGACACCAAAGCCCCAAGGCATGCTGTCTCTCTCTCTCTCTCTCTCTCTCTCTCTCTCTCTCTCACTCATTTCCTCCACCTGTCTCACTCTCTCTCTCGCTCTTTGGCTTTCTCAATCACGTCCGCCCGTGCTCTCCTCCCTCACCTTGTCCAAATCACAGCCCGAGGCGGTGCGGGTTGCGAGCAAACCTCACCAACAGTCATATTTCACACAAACCCACAATTCAGAATGTATTCATAACATGGTGATGTCTGACATATCCCCTCTCAATCACACAGAGGGGAAATATCATACCTGCCACTCAAAAAAAAAAAACCCCAGCCATGTTGGAGCTATAGCCCTTCATATGGGAGCCATGTAAAGCAGCCTGGAGAGACTGCATATGAAAAGGGGTGCGAGTCACGCGGTGCATTTGAATACCAGTGACCTTATATGCAGGCTATTCATTGTAGGCTGAATTACCTGAATCGCATATGAACCAGTGCACCTGGCTGGGGTTGCCATGGATACTGGGCCCCACTGTCTCTCTCTCTCTCTTTAACACACACACACACACACACACACACACATACTCACACCAAAGAGACTACTAGGTTCTAAAGTCTCAAGGTGTGAGTAGCAAAGATATCCAATAAAACATCATGGCACTAAGGTGCAGGATCAAGCTGCGGCTAAGAGGCAGAAAAGTTATCAGAGAGAGAGAGAGAGAGGGAGAGAGAGAAGGAGGGAGGGAGGGAGGGAGGGAGGGGGGATTGTGCTGACCCAGACCTCTAGTTAATCTGGGCTGTAGGCAGCACCATTTATTGGGCGATCTCAATCAATCCGTCAAGGTGTCAAGTCTTCCCTCACCTCCTCCTCCTCTTCCTCCTCCTCTCTGTCTCTCCCCCTCATCAGCCCTTCTCCCCTGTTCCCCTTATCCCAAAGTTTTCTCTCTCGCTGTCTCTGTGTGTCTGTGTGTCTGTCTCTGTGTGTCTGTCTGTCTCTGTCACTTTCTCTGTCTGTCTGTCTGTCTGTCTGTCTGTCTCTCTCTCCTCCCTTGCCCTCTCAGTCTCAGACCATGTGCTGCGGTGGGTGGAGATCTGGGCGTGCAGCTGAAACGATGCTGGGGGAAAAGCGGAAGGCTTCTTCATTCTCTTCCTCCATCTTTCTTCGGTGTGTGTGTGTGTGTGTGTGTGTGTGTGTGTGTGTGTGTGTGTGTGTGTGTGTGTGCGAGACCGCTGCGTTCTCACAGCAGCCCACCTGCGTGCAGACAGACAGCAGCTCTTGTTAGGGAAGAGAACTGAGGATGCAAACTCCGAGATGACATTCTTAACAGCGCCGTCTCGCAGCTTCCGTCAACTCAGTGTTTCTAGGTCACTGCAACATCTTGTACATATAAATACATATCACAAGCCTATTTTTCCAGTCTGGAATTGTTTGGGGTTTTACATGGAACTATGCTGTTCCCTTTATCACGTCTGCAGCCAGATTATTACTGTTTGCATGTCTCATCTGCACAAAGGAATCGTGCAGACGACGACTCCCCCGCCCTGGGTTTCATCTGAAGACGGCTCGTTTCCTCAGGAATACCGAGGCGCACAAGTGACTTGATTTTTACTTCAGTGAAGGATTAATGTTCGCTTAGCTGCTCATGGCTCAGGGGTTGGAGATAAAACACAGTGTATGAAGAAACACACACACACACACACACACACACACACACACACACACACACACAGTAGATATGTCCAATTCTTGTGTTTTACCCAGTTATCATATAGTTTGTCCAGGGAGATCCTCATCAGAATAAACGGAGTTTTCTCCCTGCAGACGTATCATTTACATGCAAAAATGTCTTCAATATTCAAATATGCTTCAGCAGTGTGTGATGTGAATGCTTGGTGTCTGGCAGGACAAATGATAGGGTGCAAAGTGTTTTCCATCTTCATCACTGCAGCCAGATGAGGAAGAAGAAGGCAGGTAGCGTCAAGTTAGAGGAAGTGAAGTTGTTTTGTCTAACCAACAGATGTGACAGAACAAGCTGGTAGAAGACCTTTACCAACACATAGTACGACATCAGTAAGTCAAACTCAGATCCCAAATGGAGTTAGCAAGTTTATGTTACATGGTTTTTATCAGAACGTGGTGGATAGAGCACGAGCACGGCAAGATGTTTTAAGTAGGGGGGCTGTCAACTAAAACGAAAAGTATTGTAGCGAATTCAGGGGGCAGCCGTGAACCGCCACAGCCGGGACGCGAACCCGGGTCTGCTGCACCATGGGCGACTGCGATAACCAGTCAACTACAGGGTCCGACATATTAGCCAAGGGCTAGCGAGTCCACTCCCAGATAGCAAAACAAAATTGCTGTGCCCGGACCCGTCCCAGACCCAACACTTTCATCCGGCCCACATACCGCGTGGAATGATGACACTTGGGCGGTCTGCTCCTGTTTGCCAGATCTGGGCCAGAACCAAGCCATAGCAATGCCGCATGTGCCACATATTTGCCAAAGGTGGCCATATTTGTTTTGTGATATTTGGGCCATATTCACCATTTACCACACGGGCCACTTCAGGGTCACATTCAGATCACATGTTGCCCAGAGCACCGCATCTTTGCCAAAAAAGGCCCACATTTGATTTGGCATGTTTGAGCCATATTTGCATTTATACATGTGGGCCACTTCAGGCTCACATCTATTTTGTCAGGGCCAGAAGAAGACCATCAGTACCGCATCATTGCCTGAAGTGGCCCACATCCGGATGCTATCTGGGGCTCATCCGTGGTCATTGCAATATTTTTCATCCATACATTTTTCTATCTATGAGTATTGATATAAAGAGAGTGTAGTAGCATACAATGCAATTCAAAGTAAAAGTACTACTGAGTATGTATAACCCAGGTTATTTCTTGTGATTCAAACTCACAAACGTCCCCTAAAAGCCTCACATGCAGAGACTGTGGGGAGATGCTGAAATTCACAGATGCTCCCTGAACTCGTCACAGTGCAGGTCTGGGCAGTTGCCGGCGATGCGGCTGCGCAGAGAAGCTGCTAGTCCTCCCTCAGCGCTACAGCACACGCAACTCTGATATTAGGGTCTTATCTCACTTTTATTTCCATCCACAAACCCTGTCAGAGTTGTGTGCTGCCCCCTGAATTTGCTACATGTAGTCGTGTTGTACACCTTTACTTTCCACCTCTGATCACCAGGTTAATTCCCAGAATGGTTGGAAAATCTGTGTACAAGTGAATGAGTCACACTCTTTTCCCCCTCCAGCGTTCTGCCGCGGCGCCCTCGTGCAAGGCACGAAAGCCCCACGTCATGTTGGTCCGCTGCAGGTGTGAACGTGTGTAACCGTGTGGATGTGAAGCAGGACGCTGCTGGGAGAAAGAGAGGAAAAGAGAGCTGCCATGCTCCGTCAGCCTTACCTGGGTGAACAAAAGGTTAAGAGCAGGGAAAGCTGCAGGGCTCAACCAGTTTAGCAGCTGCCATGTTAGTTCACGTCTGATCACAGTGTTGTGCTTCACATCTGACCCAGCAGCTCTGCTGCATGTCTGCCACTTCCTGTCTTAACTCTACCCCCCCCCCCCGCTCTGTCTCTGTCTCTCTCTGTCTGTCTGTTTCTCTGTCTGTCTGTCTCTCTGTCTGTCTGTCTGTCTGTCTGTCTGTCTATCTCTCTGTCTGTCTGTTTGTCTGTCTGTCTGTCTCTCTCTGTCTGTCTGTCTCTCTGTCTGTATCTGTCCACCTGTCTGTCTGTGTTGCTGTCTGTCTGTCTGTTAATCCCTCTCTGTCTGTCTCTCTGTCGCTCACTTTCTCTCTCTCTGTCTGTCTCTCTGTCTCTCACTTTCTCTCTCTTTCTCTCTGTCTGTCTGTCTGTCTGTCTGTCTGTCTCTACAGACCTGTCAGATAAAGGCTAACGTTGTCCAGAACATGACCTGCTACAGCAGGGAGAGCAGCAGGAGACGGCACAGAGCAGCGTCTGCTAGAGGACTTTTAAATCACTGCAGATACCTTCTGTAGTCTTAGACGTGGCTCTTCATCATTTCTGGCCAGTTCCGTGTTGAAATTAACACAGTTTGAGAATCATGTTCTGCACCGGCTCAGATACGCTTTGAGCCACGTGGCAAATCAGACACACAACTGATGCCATCTTTGTGTAGCACAGAGACGAGAGCAGACAGACACCCGGGATGGGTTGGCTAGATGCTTGTGTGTGTGTGTGTGTGTGTGTGTGTGTGTGTGTGTGTGTGTGTGTGTGTGTGTGTGTGTGTGCGCGCCTCTCGTCATAACATGTCATTCTGGACAGCGTTACTCCCAACAGAGGTAGACACTGGGCTCAGTGACACGCAGCGTAAGGTCATCTGTCACACACAAGCCAAGTGTGCACGTGTGTGTATGTGTGTGTTTCAGGGCGTCTGGGTGTCAGACAAAGAAAACACGTGTGTAATGTGTGCTTGTGTGAGCATAAAGAGGGTGTTTCTGTGTAGTTGTGTGTGTTTGTATGTGCAGAGAAGCCAAGTTTATTCATGCATGCATGCATGCATGCGTGTGTGTGTGTGTGTGTGTGTGTGGATGGATAGGTGGATAGATGGATGATGGATGGATGGATAGATAGCGAGATGGATGGATAGGTGGATAGATCGATGGATGGATGGATGGATGGATAGATAGCGAGATGATGGATAGGTGGATAGATGGATGAACCTTTTTTTCTTGATCTTTTGTATGGGTTTAAGTGGGAGAGTACTGCTGGCGTCGTGTGTGGCTGCCACTTCTCCCTCTCGTAGCCCCCTTCCCCTCCACCCCTGTATGTCTGTTATGTTTATCTGTCGTCTTGTTTCACCCCATTTATTGTAAAGCCACTTTGCATGTTAGAAAAGCGCTATATAAGATTGATTTATTATTATTATTATAGATGGATGGATGGATGAACTGTTGCTATGTGTATGTTAGCAGGACACCTGACAGGCTGTGTTTATAGACGTGTATGCATGTGAGGATGCAGTGTTTACTTGTGTGTGCTTTAACAGCCCTGCTCTGACACTATGATATACACATACTATGATGCACACGATACTATGATACACCCATGATACTATGATACACACATGATACTATGATGCACACGATACTATGATACACCCATGATACTATGATACACACATGATACTACGATGCACACATGATACTATGGTGCACACATGATACACATGATACTATGATGAACACATGATACTGTGATACACACATGATACTATGATACACACATTATCACCCCATTTATTGTAAAGCCACAATATGATACACACATGATGCTATGATGCACACATGATACACACATGATACTATGATGTACACATTATACTATGATACAAACATGATACTATGATGCACACATGATGTTATGATACACACATGATACTATGATACTATGATGTACACATGATAATATGATGCACACATGATACTATGATGTACACATGATAATATGATGCACACATTATACTATGATCCACACATGATACTATGATGAACACATGATACTGTGATACACACATGATACTATGATACACACATTATCACCCCATTTATTGTAAAGCCACAATATGATACACACATGATGCTATGATGCACACATGATACACACATGATACTATGATGTACACATTATACTATGATACAAACATGATACTATGATGCACACATGATGTTATGATACACACATGATACTATGATACTATGATGTACACATGATAATATGATGCACACATGATACTATGATGTACACATGATAATATGATGCACACATTATACTATGATCCACACTTGATACTATGATACACACATGATACTATGATGTACACATGATACTATGATACACACATGATACTATGATACACATAATACACACATGATACTGTGATACACACGATAATATGATGCACACAATACTTTGATACACACATGATACTATAATGCACACATGACACTATGATGCACGCATGATACTATGGTGCACACATGATGCACACATGATACTATGATGCACACATGATACTATGATGCACACATGATACTATGATGCACGCATGATGCTATGATGTACACATGATACTGTGATACAAACATGATGTTATAATGCACACATGATACTATGATGCACACATGATACTATGGTGCACACATGATACTATGGTGCACACATGATACACATGATACTATGATGAACACATGATACTGTGATACACACATGATACTATGATACACACATTATCACCCCATTTATTGTAAAGCCACAATATGATACACACATGATGCTATGATGCACACATGATACACACATGATACTATGATGTACACATTATACTATGATACAAACATGATATTATAATGCACACATGATAGATACTATGATGTACACATGATAGTATGATGCACACATGATACTATGATGTACACATGATAATATGATGCAAACATTATACTATGATCCACACTTGATACTATGATACACACATGATACTATGATACACATAATACACACATGATGCTGTGATACACACATGATACTATGATACACATAATACACACATGATACTGTGATACACACGATAATATGATGCACACAATACTTTGATACACACATGATACTATAATGCACACATGACACTATGATGCACGCATGATACTATGGTGCACACATGATACGCACATGATACTATGATGCATACATGATACTATGATGCACACGATACTATGATACAATGATACTATGATGCACAAATGATTCTATGATGCACACATGATACTATGATGTACACATGATACACACATGATACTATGATACTTTGATGCAAACATGATACTATGATACACACATAATACTATGGTGCACACATGATACTATGATGAACACATGATACTATGATGAACACATGATACTGTGATACACACATGATACTATGATACACACATTATCACCCCATATATTGTAAAGCCACAATATGATACACACATGATAATATGATGTACACATGATACTATGATACACACATGATTTTATAATGCATACATGATAGATACTATGATACATGCATGATACTGTGATGCACACATGATACCCACATGATATTATGATACACACATGATGCTATGATGCACACATGATACACACGATACTATGATACACATGATACTATGATGCACACATGATACTATGATACAAACATGATATTATAATGCACACATGATAGATGCTATGGTGCACACATGATACACACATGATACTATGATACACACATGATACTATGATGCACACATGATACTGTGATACACACATGATCAGTGTGCACTGTGCAGTGTCTGTAACAGCCATGTTTTTAAATTTGCCGTCCTCTATGTGGGTTTAAATGTGTGTGTGTGTGTGTGTGTGTGTGTGTGTGTGTAAAACTACTGGGCAGCTGTCAGTCAGAGAGACGGAACACTGCTAGCTTACAACCCCCGCTGTCATTACTCACCTCCAGTCGCTATGGAGTTTAGAGGTTGCCATGGTGACCACTTCCCCCTGGGAGTGCTGTTGGGGGGCGTTCTGGCCCAGGGCTATAGGCACAGGCACATGAGGGGGGGGCAGGGGAGTTATTGCGACCTTTAACCTGTCAAGGTCTCGTGGACGGAGAACAGTGTAGTGGGGATGGGGGTTGGTGGGGTGGGGGCTGGTGGAGCGGGGACGTGCAGGATTGCAAATTCAACTGATCCCATTGGAGGGTGGTGCGTGGTATTTGCCGGGGGCGGAGGGGTTTAGCCTCCTGAGCCCTGCGACTTTTGCCAGCCCGTCTCCTGGATTTCAACAGGGCCTTGGGCGAGAGAGATAGCTGCTCTTTGATACGGCAGGTCTCTCTCTCTGTCTCTCTCTCTCTGTGTCTTTGTCTTTCTCTCAGTTCAATTCAATATGTGCTTTATTGGCATGACATACGTTTTGTACATATTGCCAAAGCATGTAAAACAACAACACAACAATGATTATAATAATAACGGCAACAACAACAATGATTATGATAGCCAACAACAACAGTAGCAATATGTGCCGTCACCCACTGTCTCTCTCAGGTTGTGGCAGGAAAATATAAATCTTGCTGCAATGCTCACCGCTGGCCCCCCTCCCAGGACCCCCCGCAACTTACCTGCGTCGTCCATTTCCTGGTACACTGGAGTAACATGTTCCAGCTCCTGGACAAAAGCCCGGTGCTGTTTTTCGAATTTTTGACATTTAAGGAGGAAGTGCACCTCTGTCTCCACCTTATCTGTCATGCATTGGCCACATGTTCGATGCTCTTTTGGCAACCACGTCTTTTTATGTCCCCCCTTTCAATGGCTAGACTGTGGTCACTGAGGCTGTATTTGGTGAGGATCTGTCGCTGCTTCCTGTCTCTGACAGTTAAGAGGTATTCTTCCAAATCATAGTTTGTTTTTAGGCCAGATAGACTTCTAGTTTGTTTTGAGTTTGGATTTCAGCCTTCCAATGTTTAAAATAATTGTTCTTGCTTTGTTTTATAGCTGACTTATCCTCATGTTTGTTTGTTGTATTGTCTGATTTATCCTCATGTTTGTTTGTTTTTTAGCTGATTTATCCTCGTTTGTTTTATAGTCTGATTTATCCTCATGTTGGTTTGTTTTGTAGCCGATTTATCCTCATGTTGGTTTGTTTTATTGTCTGATTTATCCTCATGTTTGTTTTATGGTCTGATTTATCCTCATGTTGGTTTGTTTTATTGTCTGATTTATCCTCGTGTTTGTTTTATGGTCTGATTTATCCTCATGTTGGTTTGTTTTATAGCTGATTTATCCTCATGTTGGTTTGTTTTATAGCTGATTTATCCTCATGTTGGTTTGTTTTATTGTCTGATTTATCCTCATGTTTGTTTTATGGTCTGATTTATCCTCATGTTGGTTTGTTTTATTGTCTGATTTATCCTCGTGTTTGTTTTATGTTCTGATTTATCCTCATGTTGGTTTGTTTTATAGCTGATTTATCCTCATGTTGGTTTGTTTTATAGTCTGATTTATCCTCATGTTTGTTTGTTTTATAGTCTGATTTATCCTCATGTTGGTTTGTTTTATTGTCTGATTTATCCTCATGTTGGTTTGTTTTATTGTCTGATTTATCCTCATGTTTGTTTGTTTTATAGTCTGATTTATCCTCATGTTTGTTTGTTTTATAGTCTGATTTATCCTCATGTCGGTATGTTTTATAGCTGATTTATCCTCATGTTTGTTTATTTTACAGCTGATTTATCCTCATGTTGGTTTGTTTTATGGTCTGATTTATCCTCATGTTGGTTTGTTTTATGGTCTGATTTATCCTCATGTTGGTTTGTTTTATAGTCTGATTTATCCTCATGTTGGTTTGTTTTATTGTCTGATTTATCCTCATGTTGGTTTGTTTTATAGTCTGATTTATCCTCATGTTTGTTTGTTTTATAGTGTGATTTATCCTCATGTTTGTTTGTTTTATGTCTGATTTATCCTCATGTTTGTTTGTTTTATAGCTGATTTATCCTCATGTTTGTTTGTTTTATAGCTGATTTATCCTTGTTTGTTTGTTTATAGTCTGATTTATCCTCATGTTGGTTTGTTTTATAGTCTGATTTATCCTCATGTTGGTTTGTTTTATAGTCTGATTTATCCTCATGTTGGTTTGTTTTATAGTCTGATTTATCCTCATGTTGGTTTGTTTTATAGTCTGATTTATCCTCTTGTTTGTTTGTTTGTTTTATAGTCTGATTTATCCTCATGTTTGTTTGTTTGTTTTATAGTCTGATTTATCCTCATGTTGATTTGTTTTATAGTCTGATTTATCCTCGTGTTTTTCTTTTATAGTCTGATTTATCCTCATTTGTTTGTTTTATAGTCTGATTTATCCTCATGTTGGTTTGTTTTATTGTCTGATTTATCCTCATGTTTGTTTTATAGTCTGATTTATCCTCGTGTTTTTCTTTTATAGTCTGATTTATCCTCTTGTTTGTTTGTTTTATAGCTGATTTATCCTCATGTTTGTTTGTGTTATAGCTGATTTATCCTCATATTTGTTTGGAATGCAGTGCTGGCCTGAGGTTGGTCGGTCTTAGTATTTGTTAAAGGGTTAGTGGGTCTCAGAACCAGTTGCTTCAGGGGACTCTTCGGGGTTCAGTTCTTGGGTTTTCAGAGCTTTAAAGTGCAATGTATTTGTTGGGCTTGTATTTAAGTGCATCCAGAAATGTAGAGATCTTTTTTGTAAATTTATTAATAATGGAAACTGGCCTAATTCTGCCCTACATGTGTTGTTTTAGGTGTTTTCCTTTGTATTTTCAGAATCATTCTACAGAATTCAGCATGTAGGGTTTCTGCTGGATGCTTGTCCCATCTAGTGTAGCTGGAAAGACTGAGTGGACCACATACCTCACTTCCATATAGTGCAATGGGCAGAATTACACTATCAAACAGTTTGCACCAGATGGAGATTGGTATATCAATGTTAAAGAATTTATTTTTAATTGCATATAGAGCTCTGCCAGCTTTTTGTTTTAGGTTATTCACTGCCCTACTGAAACTCCCCGATGCTGTAATAATTAGACCAAGGTAAGTATACTGCATCGTATGCACTAAGGTGATGCTACCTAGAGTCAACTGATATCTATTTTCCTGACATCTGGACTTTTTCTGGAAGATCATTACTTTTGTCTTTTTTGGATTTATTGCCAGGGCCCAGTGCTGGCAATAGTCTTCAAGCAGGTCTAGTAGTTGTTGCAGCCCATCTGCGGTTGGTGACAACAAAACTAGACCATCTGCATAAAGCAAACATTTTACTTCCATGTCATACAGGGGGAGACCTGGGGCTGCAGACTGTTCCAGCTGCACCGCCAGGTCATTAATATATATATTAAACAGTGTCGGGCTAAGTCCACAGCCCTGTCTCACCCCTCTATTCTGAGTGAAGAACTCATTGTGTTTGTCTCCAATCTTAACTGCACATTTGTTGTCCGAATACATTGACTTTATTATGTCATACACTTTACCCCCTACACCACTTTGTAAAAGTTTATAGTATAGTCCTTCATGCCAAATAGAGTCGGAAGCTTTTTTGAAGTCAATAAAACAAGCAAATATTTTTTCATTTTTGGTTTGATTCACATTTTCATTTATGAGGGTGTGTAGGGTGTAAATATGGTCTGTAGTCCGGTGATTTGGGACGAAGCCAATTTGACCTTTGTCTCTCTCTCTCTCTCGCGCTCTCTCTCTCCATCTCTCACTTTCCTCTCCTTCTTCCCCCTCTCTCTTTTTATCTCTCTCGCTCTCTCTCTCAGTCTGTCTCTCTCTGTCTCTGTCTTTGTCTTTCTCTCTGTCTTTCTCTCTCTCTGTCTGTCTCTTTGCTTTCCTCTCTCTCTCCATCCCTCATTTCCCCCCCTCTCTTTTTGTGTCTCAATCTCAATCTCAAATAGCTTTATTGGCATGAACAGAAAATATGCCATTGCCAAAGCAGTTTGCAAAAAACTAAAACATTACGTCAAATATTAAACACATATTAAATTAAACACATCTCTCTCTCTCTCTCCCTTTGATACAGCAGGTCTCTCTCTGTCTCTCTCTGTCTCTCCATCCCTCTCTTCCCTCTCCCTCTCTCACTTGTTGTGTCTAAGAGCATTTATACACAGAGATCCTGCAATGCTACCCGTCTTTATGCCGGCATGCCCCCCCCCCCCCCAGTGTACCAGTGTGTGGTTTTACACAGCATGCCGGTGTTCCGGAAGCGGCGTGACTGTAACGCAGCAGCACCAGCTGACCCTTTTACGCAGACGTCGATTCGGCTTTGTGACTACCTCCGCTGCCGGCTTAACGCCGGAGCGACAGCGCCCCCATCCCGCGTTTGTACCGTTTACACAGAACGGAGAGGCGGCGCAACCTTCCTGTCTGGAACAGGCTGTAGTGAAAAGACTCCACGTTGGTACACCTGCTGTATCACATCTTTGAAGACATCACCACTGCTGTGTGTGGGGCAGATACACTGTGTATGTGTGTGTGTGTGTGTGTGTGTGTGTGTGTGTGTGTGTGTGCGCGCGCGCTCATGTTGAGAGCGAGAGAGCGAGAGACAGTGTGTGAGAGAAAGCAAGAGAGAGAGAGAATGTGTGCGAGAAAGAGTGTGTGTGAGAGAGAGAGTGTGTGTGTGTGTGTGTGTGAGACAGATAATGTGTTTGTGTGTGTGAGAGAGAGAGAGCGAGAAAGAGAGTGCGTGTGACAGAGTGTGTGTGTGCGTGTGTGAGAGAGAGCGAGTGTGTGTGTGTGTGTATGAGAGAGCGAGTGTGTGTGTGTATGAGACAGTGTGTGTGTGTGTGTGTGTGTGTGTGTGAGAGAGCGAGCGAGCGAGAGCGAGAGAATGTGTGTGTGAGAGAGCGCAAGAGAGTGTGTGTGTGTGTGTGTGAGACAGCGAGATAGACAGTGTGTGTGTGTGTGTGTGTGTGTGTGTGTGTGTGTGAGAGAGAGACAGTGTTTGTGAGTGAGAGAGAGCGAGCGAGAAAGAGAGAGAGGGAGTGCGTTTGTGTGTTTGTGTGTGAGAGAGCGCGAGAGAGAGTGTGTGTGTGTGTGTGTGTGTGTGTGTGTGTGTGTGTGTGTGTGAGACAGCGAGATAGACAGTGTGTGTGGGTGTGTGTGACAGAGCGTGTGTGTGTGTGTGTATGTATGTGGGTGTGTGTGACAGAGCGAGTGTGTGTGTGTGTGTGTGTGTGTGTGTGTGTGTGTGTGTGTGACAGAGCGAGAGAGTGTGTGTGTGTGTGTGTGTGTGTGTGTGCGCGCGTGCGTCACGCATGAGAGCGTGAGCACTGGGGACTAGCAGGAGACAGGCAGGAGGCAGGGTTATTTACTGCGTTGCCCAGGCGACCTGTCTGTCCTCACGTCCGGCCTCAGCAGATTAAGATGCGCTCGCTGGCGGCTGCCAGACCCAGCCAAGATTGATGGGGAACACGGGGGCCACAGCGGCCCTTCAGAATTTTTAACACAGCTTTTGGGCCGCAACCAACCATACTGCTGTAAGACAGCACTACCCCCACCCCCCATCTCCCCCCCCCATCTCCCCTCTATCTGTCCCTCGTGTCACCAGTCCTCTATCTTCCTCCTAGTTTTCTAGAATGCTCTATCGCTCCTATGACATTTTTCCCCCTGTCACTTTCTGTCTCCATGTTTTTCTGTCTCTAGGCCCCTACACACACACACACACACACACACACACACACACACACACACACACAGCCCCCCTCCCCCCCCTACAGAGATGCTGTTTCAGCAGCTTTAGCAGATTTGGATGCCATGAAGCTGCAGGTGTGTCAGCATCATTTGGGTGTATCTGTGTGCGAGTGTTTGTGTTTATCCGCGTGTGTGTCTGTTTATGTTAGTGTGTTTGTGTGTGTGTGTGTATATGCTACATACATAATTTCCTACACATGTATTAATGACAGCTTCCCACCTGGCTGCCCACACGGGCGAACTATTAAGCAGGAAAAAAACAGTAATTATATCAGTATGTCATCAGACCTGTGTGTGTGTGTGTGTGTGTGTGTGTGTGTGTTATGCTTCTCTGACAGGCTCTGATGTGAAGATGATAGAAGAAGAAAATAGGAGAGCCAGGGATGAATGTGTGTGTGTGTGTTAGTTTGCTGGAGAAACTGCACTAGTAGGGATTATGTCAGATTCCCCGGGGCAGAAGACTCACATGAGTCAGCGGCCAGCAGGATTTATAGCCGATTGATTAAATTAGCATTTGTTCTGTTACAGGGAGACTGGCCTGTCAGTACTAACACACACACACACACACACACACACACACACCCCACAGAGATGCTGTCTCCCATACACATTCACACATCCATACACACCCACCCACACACACACACACAACGCAACCCACAAAGAAGCTCACTCACTCACACATATACTCTAATACACACACACATTTATATATAAATACATTCACATCCTTTTCTATATAAATACACACACACACACATAAATGCAAACACTGATGAACACCCTGTCGGAAAAACAAAAGCAGGGATGCAGAAAACACACAGCCATCAGAGGCAGCGGCCAGCAGGCGGTGACGTCATCAGGTCAGTGTGACTGAAGACAGTGGAATGTAAATAGCGGGTGAAGACCCTCCCCCTGCCCCCCCCCCGTTTTCTAAGCAGCTCTCTCATGCGATGCAGAGGGTGAGTAGGGGGGTCTTGCTCACAGAGCTTGCTGACAAGCCTTTTTTATGACACTCATCACAGCCATCTGCCATTTTCCACTCAATTAATTTGCTATGGGAAGTGGGATCAATTAAGTGCGCACAGTAATGGCTTTATATCCTTGTTTCCCTTTTATGGCCTAATATTTTCTCTGCTCCACTCTGGCATGAAAAGCCAAAATCGATATCGCAGGCCTTTTTCTCCTCCCTCGGACTAATTTGTTTTCTCGATGCTTTCTTCCGGGCTGTTAAGGGGGGGGTTAGGGCAAGGGGACACGCTAAACAACCTCCACACACATACACACACACACACACACACACAAAGATATCTTCCAGACTTTTCCATTCGATCAACACATCCCCTGTTTGAAGAGTTTCATCCGGTCACTGGTGTCGATGTGAACCAGGAGTCCAGGTTCCGCCTTCCAGTCCTGCGGTACGCTCTCTTAAAGACTAGGCAGTGTCAGCAGGGATTGACCTTTGACCCCTGTTGTCATCCCGCACATTGGTCACCGATGGTGGGAGTTAGTGGCTTAGATTTGGGGGGTGTTTGGGGGCTAGGACAACGGGAGGGGGCTCGTCCGGGACACCTAGCTTGACAGTGATGGGTGGCGCGGCCCATTAGTACGAGTGTCACGAGTGGCGGCATTCCTGCCTTCCTGCACGACCCCTGTGATGTATTGATCCCTCCCCCATTAGGTCGGCTGATGGACCTGATAATATGATGAGGAGACGGGGGGGGGGGGGCTGCTGTGTGTGTGTGTGTATATTTTAGTGTGTTTGTCTGTTTTAGTTACTGTTTGTGTGTGTGTGTGTGTGTGTGTGTGTGTATATGTGTGTTTCATGTGCGTGTGCATGCATGTGTGTGTGTGTGTGTGTGTTTGAGTATGTGTATGCATGTGTGTATGTCTGTGTATGTACATGCATGAGTGTGTGTGTGTGTGTGTGTGTGTGTGAAGGTGTGTGCAGGAAGGCAGCTTCAGGAGCGTCATTACTCCACACTGAGCGGGGTGATGACATCGCCATATTGATCTGGACATCATGTGGACGAGCTGTAAGCCACGGTCACCAGAGCGTCGTCAACTTATTGGAGTCAGCAGGCGCGCGGGGCCACACGAGGCCCTGCAGGTTAATGATCACGAAAATGATCAACCTCATCTGCTCAAACCAGTCCAGCTCCTCCAGGAGACGCCCGCTTTGTATTCACCACACACGTATGTTGTGTTAGTGTGGAGTTAGTGTAGAGTTAGTGTAGAGTTAGTGTGGTGTTAGTGTGGCGTTAGTGTGGCGTTAGTGTGGAGTTAGTATGGTGTTAGTGTAGGAGTTAGTGTAGAGTTAGTGTAGAGTTGGTGTGGAGTTAATGTAGAGTTACTGTGGAGTTAGTGTAGGAGTTAGTGTAGGAGTTAGTGTGGAGTTAGTGTAGGAGTCAGTGTAGAGTTAGTGTGGAGTTAGTGTAGGAGTTAGTGTGGAGTTAGTGTAGAGTTAGTGTGGAGTTAGGAGAATGGGAGCCCATGGAAGAGGAAGTCATCACAGAGCATGCTGGGAGTGAAACTAATGACAGAATTCAGTCAGAAATGGAAAAGATTCATATTGCCATTGACAAAAAATGTCCAATCATTTGCATAAAATTTGCATGAGGGCGAGCAGATTGCATGTAATGATATGCGTGTGTGTGTGCGCGCGCGCGTGTGTAGGTGTACATGTTCATCTGCGCAGGTGTGTGCGTGTGTTTGTAGTTGTACATGTGTGCAGGTGTGTGTGTGTGTGTGTGTGTGTACATGTTCATCTGTGCAGGTATGTGTGTGTGTGTGTGTGTGTGTGTGTGTGTGTGTGTGTGTGTGTGTGTGTGTGTGCTTGTGGAGGTGTAATGTTCATCTGTGCAGGTGTGTGTGGGTCCTCACCTCTCTGTGTAAATGATAACACGTCAGCTGGGAGCACAGCAGTTTAATTCATAATCAGGCGGCCGTTGCCTGTTCCTCCTCAGACGGTGGGCAGGGGGGCGGGGGGGGGCAGCAGGACTTGGCAGGCTCTCAACCCCCCAGCCGAAGATTAAAACCTCATCGATCCAACTGTAATTTATTTATAAATTCGGCCAAAAAATTAGACATTGACCCCACTGTGAAACCAGCCCGTTTAATCTTTTCAGGAACAGTGACCGGAATGCCGAGCGAGGGGTCAGGCAGCCGCTCTGCGGTCATATTCACCATCCCAGACGTTTAACAAGTTGGAGGGAGTTTGACAGCGAGACAAAACCTCCTCCTCCTTCGTCCTCACACTGTTGTGTTATTTTATTTTAAACAGGATTATTAGAAGTACTCCCCCTCCACACTGCTGCTCCGGCTGCGGTGCAGCATCCATCTGCAACCCAGAGGACTCCTGCAGACAATAAACACTCATACATTTATTATTATTGCAGCAAAACCCCTCTCCTCTCCTCTCCCCTCCTCTCCTCTCCTCTCCTCTCCTCCCCTTTCCTCTCATCTCCCCTCTCCTCTCCTCTCCCCTCTGTCCATATTCTCCTCACCATCTCACCAAGGCAGACTCCCCCTCTCTCTCCCTCTCTTTTTCTCTCTCCCCCTCTCTCTTGCTCCCCCTTCCCCTCTCTCCCCAGTCTCTCTCTTTCTCTCCCCCTTTCCCCCCCTCTCATCTTCTGCACAAATGCCAAAAAATGGCTGCGTACGCTGATTCTGTCTTCGCCACATTAAAGCATCTACTCTTCTTCCTCCATTGCTCCCTTCATTCAACACTGCCCTCTCCTATTCCCACCTACACACACACACACACACACACACACACACACACACACACACACACACACACACACAGGTCAAAACTCTTCTTATGAATCAACACTTGCTGACTACACAGCGGCCTCCTTTGCTGTCATTAGCGCCGTGGCTAAGCCTCATCGTCTCCTCTCTTTCCTCTCCTCCGCTGTGCCATCCGTCCATCTTTCCTCCTCTGTCCTGCCCACAGCACTCCTGCATGGTAATGAGGTTAACCCCCCTCCTCCCCCTGTGTCAACAGCCTCTCCTCCTTTCTCCCTCCTCGTCTCTGTCGTCCTCCTCACCCCTTCCTGAACCCTCCCACTGACCCGCTCTGTAATCCAATTAAAAGCACATTAGGCCAGAATGAATAGTGCTAGATTTAATTAGCTGCTGACGAAGGCTGGCTGGCTGTTTGGCTGGCTGGTGAGCGAAGCAGGCTCGGATAGGAGACGAGTCTGGACACCCTTTAAAGGACCGAACCGGCGTTTGCGCGTGTTACAGCCCATTTGCTATGAATCATGGGTAATTTACATTCCTCCCGTCCAGTTTGCAAAATGTGCCGCGTTGTTTCAGATGGTTTTTCAAGTTTGCCTTCCAGGCAAACGTTGGTTTCCATTTCAGTACGGTATGAAAATCCCCTTGCAGAGCCAGCCCTGAAACTTAGCCGTAAATACACGTTTCATCATCACGAACATTTAGCCACCTTTATTTATCACCCTTACAACAAACTGTAGACTTGAGTGGAAAAGGACTAGTTTTTTTTTAAACTAAACATGTATTTATATTGTAACGTGCATGGATAAGAAGACACGCTGGCCGCTGGCTGGCGGGTCTGAGCCTTTAGTCGAGCGGTTAGCGATGTCCCCTGCGGTGCGGGCGATGCGGGTTCGCTTCCCGGCCGCGGTACTTCATGTGGTTGCGCTGTCCCCCGAATTCGTTACAATATGAACGTAACGACCATGAATGAGTATACGCGCTAGCCCGTTGGCTAACGGGTCGGACCCTTTAGTCGACTGGTTTCCGGCTGCCCCATGGTATCCTGATAGCACGGGGCTAAATTAGCCCGTCTTTGAGTTCATGGAAGTCTGCTTGTAGGTTTTCTTTAAGTCGTGTTGAGTTATACCTGTATATGGTTATGGGGGAAGGAAAGTACTCGGCAACTGTAAAGTGCCAGTAAAGTTTAAGCACATTATTCTCGTTTACTTTTTAAAAGTTCAAAGAAATCAAAATAAAAGTACACAAGTTTTTTCAGGGCAGAGATACGTTATTTTATTTTTACGTTATTTTACTGGGATTTCGGTCGAAAGCGCGGATTGATTTGAGAAGCTGTCCACTGTGTCACAACACACCACAGAATGTATGCCTCAGCCAGAAAATAGTCCCCGGAAAAAAGGGAAAAAAACTAAATAGTGTTTCACAAATGAAACCCAAACGTCAATAGTTCGTCACGGCGACAGAAAAGCAGGAAGAGAACGTGAAGGTGGGAGGGTGTCCGGGTGGTGTGGTGGTCTATTCCGTTGCCTACCAACACGGGGATCGCTGGTTCGAATCTCCGTGTTACCACCGGCTTGGTCGGGCGTCCCTACAGACATAATTGGCTGTGTCTGCAGGTGGGAAGCCGAATGTGGGTAAGAGTGGGGTAAATGGCCAAGTACAATTGGGGAGAGAAAAAAAAGAAAAGAAAAAAGAGAAAGTCAAGGTGGGATTTACCGAACGAGATGAATCAAATCCGGCCAATGGGGGTAACCAAGGGATCATAAGGAAGAGGGAGGAGCCACCACAAACCCAACCAATCAGCTTCCTCCTCTCATATTCCGTAGAAATCTACCTGACAACAGGAGGGATAAATCAGCTATTATGCAATGGGGGTTTACAGCCTCGATTAATATCAATCAATCCATCAGACTATATTCATACAGTAGGTTTTTTTACATTATGATGCATTACAATGTGCTTTACGTGAGGCGCACAGATAAAAAAGAAGATAATGATAAAAACAAGCAAAAATTGGATGGAAAATTAAACATAAGATCGTGAAGAAGATATAAGAGAATAATAAAACAGACCGACATGAATCAAATTGGGTGGACAAAAAAACCTCTCTTTTCCTAGAAAGGAGAAGAAAAGAGGGCTAATGTGAAAATTAAGACAAAATAAAATGTTATTTTTTAAAATGTTGGCCTGGTTAAGAAGAGCTACAGATGGGATGGTCGGCTGAAGGAATGATAACACTTTACATCTTCACACTGCTGTGAAGGCGGCATCCGTGTCAAACGCACCCGCCGTGCGTGTGACGCGCTCGTCAAGTGCGGTATTTAGACACGCGTTCAGCTCGTCTTCAGGTGGAGATGGTTCACCTGCCACGTGTTACGATGTCGCCCCCGTATTAATGCTACATTTAAAGATGCCGCGATCTCTCGTTTACCCCATCCGGTACACACACACACACACACACACACACATCCTCACCTACAATCTGCCCAGTCAGCAGAGCAGTCAGCGTAACCCACTGTGGCATTTGCATCCTGTCCTTGTTTCCGAGCGCGCGTGTGCGTGGCTTCAAATGAGGAATGACACTCTGTCAGGGTTTCCCATAAACCCACCGCCAGGGGTCTCCAGCAGGTGAACTTGATGAGCTAAAAGACTCGTGGGTGCATGTGTGTGTGTGTGTGTGTGGGGGGGGGGGGGTTTGACAATAAGTGTGTATCTGTATGTGGAAAAGGCTGTGTATATTTTGGCCCAGCGTGGGTGGATTTACTGTATGTATGTGTACACACATGTATGGATGTGCGTGCGTGTGTGTGAAATTAGATCCAGGTCCCGGCCTCTCCATTTCTCTCTGCAGGTAATAAAAATATAGAGTGCCCTCAAGATCCCGAGAGAGAGAGAGAGAGAGAGAGAGAGAGAGAGAGAGAGAGAGAGAGAGAGAGAGAGAGAGAGAGAGAGAGAGAGAGAGAGAGAGAGAGAGAGAGAGAGAGAGAGAGAGAGAGAGAGAGAGAGAGAGAGAGAGAGAGAGAGAGAGAGAGAGAGAGAGAGAGAGAGAGAGAGAGAGAGAGAGAGAGAGAGAGAGAGATGAGACTAGAGCCAAATCTAGGCCAGGCTCCATTGATTTTGAGTCTACTGTATTACCAGCCATCACAGCAGAGGCAATATGAGAGCAGTTTTTTTCCTCCACCAGGCGAATGGGCGGCCGACTGTTCACGCTGTTCTTCATCCTGATTGAGACAGATAGCAGGAAAGCTGAGAGGCAGAGACCAGTACAAGTACTACAGGACTTGTAGTACTCTGACGGGATTCGATCCCAGACTATGGACTGTGGGAGGAGAGCGAGACACTGGGACTGGATCTGGAAGACAGAAACAAAAAGGAAGAAAATATCCTTGATGTTTATTATAGTAGAATATCAGTACTACCACTACCACCACCACTACTACTACTACTACTACTACTACTACCATTCCCAGAGGTGAATCAGTTCATTTGGACACAATGTTTAGTGGGCAACAAGTCCTCCAACCCATACAACCACATAGGTGGTTTGTTCCCTACTCTGCAACGCTGCTAATTATGAAGTCCTCGTTTGAGGACATGGGGACTTTATCATTGTTCATGCAAAGTGGCTCGTCACATTTTGATTGGTACCGAATGTCAACGGTCATATGATGATGAGGCACACCCAAGACACCAGGTTGTCGTTATTTACACGACCGCTAGAGGTTGCTTAACTTTAAAACGTATCTATAGGTCGTAAGAAGCTGCGTGTACCTGTGGGGTCGTTTTTTTAGTGGAGGACAGTCTCTTAGTGGGAGAAACGTTTCATCACTCGTCTAAGTGATCTCTTCGGTCTCAACTGACTGCAGGTACCCCACCCTTATAAACAATACAGTGGCATAACGACCCAAACCAGCGATCGGTTTCATGTGCAAATTACCGTGACGAGTGATGAAACGTTTCTCTCTCAATAAACTTTGTGTCCAAATGAACTGATTCAACTTGCTGTGATTTCCTTATGTAACGATCATGAATGACTAGACTCACTAGCCGGTTGGTTAAAGGGTTGGAACCTTTAGTTGACTGGTTAATATAGTCGCCCATGGTGCAGGTGACCCGGGTTCGCGTCCCGGCTGTGGCGGTTCCTGGACTGCCCCCTGAACATTGGTGTCAGAAGTGGGATGGTGAGGCCATCGGAAGCGCGTACTCCCAGAGGCGTGAGGGAGCTGGTATGCTGAAGCGCAGCGACCCGCTTCCCGAAGGAGGGTGTAGTGTAACGACTGAGTGACTCGACTCACTAGCCCTTGGCTAACAGGTCGGACCCTTTAGTTGACTGGTTAACGCAGTCGCCTGTGGTGCGGGCGACCCGGGTTCGCGTCCCAGCTACGGCGGTTCCTGGCTGCCCCCTGAATTCACTACACTTACCTGGATTATTGACCATGCATTCTAGATAGCAAAATTGCTGTGGCCCGGACCCGTCCCACACCCGACACTTTCATCCGACCCACATACCGCGTGGAATGATGGCATTTGGGCAATCCGCTCCTGTTTGCCAGATCTGGGCCAGAACGAAGCCATAGCAATGCCGCGTGTGCCACATATTTGCCAAAGGTGGCCATATTTGTTTTGTGATATTTGGGCCATATTCACCATTTACCAAACGGGCCACTTTAGGGTCACATCCAGATTACATGTTGCCCAGAGCACCACATCTTTGCCAAAAAAGGCCCACGTTTTTTATTTTTTTTATTTTGTTTTTGTTTTATTTTGATATTTTGATTTGGCATATTTGGGCCATATTTGCTATGAAACATGTGGGCCACTTCAGGCTCACATCCATTTTGGCCAGAAGTAGGCCAGCAGTGCTGCATCATTGCCTGAAGTGGCCCACATCCGGATGCTGTTTGGGGTAAAGATACTACTACTACTACCATTACTACTACTATTACTTAGACTACTGAGACTACTATCACTACTACTACTACTACCGCCACTTGCAGGACACGCTACTAGCTATACTAATCTGACTCTACTTATTATCTATACTACCATTACCAGTAGCAGTGGTACTTCTGCTACTAATGATCTGCATATCTGATAATGAAATAGTGTACTAAGCACTGTCATGGAGCTCAGTGTTAACAGTCAAGAGAAGGATCAGAGTATGAGATGTGTAGATGACAGATTACAGAGCAGTAAAACATCAGTTATAGATGGCTCTTCTCAGTGAGGGGAACACCTCTCTGTGTGACTTGGCTGTTCAAATATGATATGTAATATGATATGAAATATGAAACGCAATATGCCTTTCTTTACAGTGCAGCCACTCGTCTGCTTCCCCTTCGCTGGTCTTTGTTGATCTGGAATTTTACACGATCAGTCCAGGTTTACGTTGAACAATATTTTAAACTATGTGGTCGTTAAAGAATATATTATATTTTTGTTAAAGAATATGATCGATCATATTTTTCTGCCATCCTCGGTTGTTGGCTCATTTCCAGGATGTTTTTGTTTCCATAAAAACGTGGTCATATCGGCAGAAGTGTGTTTGTGACAGTTGTTGTGTGGTTGTGGATCTCGGCGGAGGCCTGGTGTTTGTGGGTCGGGCCAGGACCGGACCACCTCTGTCTGGTTAAATAAGATAAGACCCCCGTCATTGTATCCCTCCGCCCGGCAGCCTCGCGCCGCATCAAATATTCATGGGACACGGCAGACTCTTAAGTAAACTGGCCAATTTGTTGCGGAAGACGCGCATTAAGATTGGCTGATCAGATATGCCGCCGGGCCCCCAGGGACCCGCCAGGCAGCAAGGGGGGGGGCATTTTGGCTCCGCCACCTCTATTGTTGCCGTCCGGCCGAGGGGGTGAGGGACAAAGGGGCCGGCACGTGCCCGTCTGTCTGCTGGAAATGGGCGGGGTGTGAATGGATGCAGTGGGAGGGGCGGGGTGGAGGGGGGGTCAGTAAGGCACAAGCAAATAAAAGATAAGGAGGGGGGCGGCTGTCCTTCATCCTTCATCCACTCCACATGTTGAGAGGGGGAGTTAAGGACAAGAGATGAAAACAAAAAGAGAGTGAGAGAGAGAGAGGGGGGATTTGTGAAAGGGGCGGAGTCAAGTTTGAAAGACAAAAGGACATGAAGGGTTTTGGGGGGGGGGATTAGTCCAGAAGGCGCTGGGCGGATGAAGGAAAGTGAACCACGTGGCGTCTGACAGCTCATCACATCATCTAACACAGGAGCCATGCGGACCATTGACCTGCATTAACAGCTTCATAGTTCACATCACAGAGACAGACAACGACAAAATATACAACAGTAACACACACACGCACACCAACAAAACAACCCAAACCATTCAGCAAATGCTTTTGAAAGATGGCCCCCACAACATCCCCAAACAATTGATTTCAAAGATGGCCCATCTCCTCTTTATACCTCCCCGGGGACAGAAGTTGACAAATCACTGAAGCACTTTTCTTTTCTTTTCTTTTTTCCATCTTCTTCTCCAGTAAGGGTGCAGACGTTGAGCGGTGTGGGTAGTGGGAAGCATGACTCTGTGTTGCCCCGTAGGGCATCTGATGGAAATGAGCTGAGAAAGCTGTCTGAGGAATCCTGCCTTTAAAGAAAGAAATAAACAAGAGAGAAATAAATAAACAAATAAATAGATAAAAGGAAGAAGAAGAAGAAGAAGCCGAAGGAGGAGCTCGTAAAACCAGAAGTCATAAAACTGTTTGGATCTGAGTGGTCTGGATTCCTCCGGGCGATGGGCTCTGCTGTGCTCGATGCTGGTGGTGATGAAATTGGGCTCTGGCGCCATGGGGAGGGGGGGTGAGGTCATTTCCGGAGAGGACCGACGGGCGTTTAGAGAGTAGAGAGTAACCGGGTTGCCGGGTGACCTCTGACAACCTGCTCGTCATGTGGCGCTGAGGAACTCGGGGGGGGGGGGGGTTTGGGGAGAGACTTGTTGAGAATATTTAATGTGACAGTCGGCCTTTTACCACATCGAGGGAAAAAAAACGAGAGAAGAAAAGAGGGAAGAGGTTTCATAAATAAGTAACGTTCTGTGTTGGGTTTTTTTCCCCCAGACGAGGCGATCTTTTGTTGTTGTGGCCTCGTCCTTTCCGGCATCTGTTTTTTTTTGTTTTTGTTTTTTACCCCCCCTGTTTTTTTTAACCCCGCCCTTTTTCTCCCCAATTGCATCCGGCCAATCAACCCCGCTCTTCCGACCTGGGGACGGCTCCTCTGGTCAGTCGGCGCCAGTGCAGCGACCAGGACTACGGGTGCAACGATTAATCGACAAAAATCGGTGACAAAATTAGTTGCCAACGAGTTTAATTGTCGACAATTCGTCGGTTACGTCATCGCGCATGTATATCACGCTGTGGAGCCTAACTAAAAATCGTTTCAGCGGAGCTGGTGACGGAAGTAGCGAAGGAGCGAGGCATCTCACCCCTGTCCGACTCTCTGAGAGGCGCACATGCGCAAACGCGACCGGGAACGGTAGCGACAGGACAGGTAAACAAAACAGTAAAATGGCGGCGGCCGATGCAACACCGTCGCGTCCTAAAACATGGAATGCCTGGCAGCATTTCACCCTCAACTTGGCAAAGAAAAGGATGACCTGCAAGGTTTGTAAGGTGGACCTTGCTTATCGTGGGAGCGCCTCAGTAATGCACGAACATGTGAAGAGGAGGCACGTTGGACATCTGGGCGATGCGGACGCGCCTCGATAAGATAGTTAGCTTGTTAGCTAGCTAGCTTTGTATAGACGGAGTTGTCTTGGCTTTTAACATTAACATAAAGCCAAGACAACTCCGTGTATACCTGCGTGCAGGATTGTAAGAGATTATAAGAGTAATGTTACCCTTTTGCCTGACAAATGTCTTTTTTAATCAAATTCATGCAGTCCGACTCCGAAGAAGAGTAAAGGCACTGTGAGGGCAACTTACATAATGTAACGTGCACGGATAAATAGACTCGCTAGCCCTTGGCTAACGGGTCGGACCCTTTAGTCGGCTGGTTGACGTTGTCGCCCGTGGCGCGGGAGATCCGGGTTCGCGCCCTGGCTGCGGCGGTTCCCGAACTACCCCCCCCCCCTAAATTCGCTATAGTATGTAATTTTGTGAGGGTAGCTTACGTGTGTAATTGTGAGGGCAGCTTACACATGTATGTTGCTTACTTTTAATCATTGACCACAGATCAGCTGTTTCAGCGGTTACGCTGTCTGAATGAATGCCTGACGACTCATGTTTAGCAGGACAAAGGTGGCGTTAAAAATGCCTCTTCTTTGTCAGTATGGGAAGGGCCTCATAAGAGAGAGTATGACAGAAGGTGGTCCTGGAGGGTCCTGGCAGGAGGCAGGCAGAGGGAGAGACTGCGGGTTTGCACCATTGTGGTGGAAACTATCTTCTCTTGATGACAAGAGAGACTCGGCGTGCATGTCATTGTAACCAAAACAAAGGCATTGTTCTACTGTATGGTCTATAGATGGTGTGCTCTGAGATTGGGGCACGCACAAGCATCTGAGCTTGTGCGTCATGTTCATCATGAACATTAAAACCGTGTGACAATATTGTAAGAGATTTTTGTCTCGCTCCTCGTTTAATGTCAGAGTAAAGTTGAATTATTTCTTTAACAGGTACCATGGATGGCTTTATGCAGAAGAATCAGAAGTGTCCACTGCAGCAGGCGACTGCCCTCACAGAGTCAATACTACACACGATGGTCGATGACATGACACCACTCTCCACGGCTGATGGTGGAGGGTTTCGTGGAGGGTTTAAACCAGTTCAACCCTGAATACACCCTGCCATCCAGAACCCATTTCATCCACTTGATGCAAAAGAAACATGGGACAACCTTTCTGAAGGTAAGTGTTTAATAAACACACACATGCACACATATATTTGATATAAGCAATTATATGTTGAATATAATGACAGAATTTATGAAGAAATAATACTAAAATCGCTGATAAATAATTTTTATTTATCTTTTGTATCAGTAGTAACATAATGAGCAGCAAAGTTCAACAAAAGACGTATTTTTGAATGAAGTATTATTTATCTTTATTGTCAGTTAGCACATGCCTAAAACAACCTCAAGTTAAATGTAAAAGCTGATAGCTAAATAAGAGCTGTTGTTTTGTGCGATTCATTGTCATAGTCGATTAATCGTTTCAATAATCGATGACAGGTCGACTATCAGAATGGTCGTTAGTTGCAGCACTGACCAGGACACATACCCACACCTGACTTCCCACCCGCAGACACGGCCAATTGTGTCTGTAGGGACGCATGACCAAGCCGGAGGTAGCACGGGGATTCGAACCTGCGATCTCCGTGTTGGTAGGCAACGGAATAGACCGCCACGCTACCCAGACACCCCTTTCTGGCATCTTCCAACAGTTCCACCTTTTAAAGTCTCGGCTGTAAAAAAACAAAACAAAAAAAAACGCTGTTCTATTCTCTTGAAACTCGTAAATGGACGTTGTGTTCTCGCAGACATCCTCTCCTGTCCTCTGAGAGCCTCGGTTGTCGCCTGAATGGGCTCCGTGTTGAATGAAGCCATTTACATGCTAATAGCCGTGCCCGGCCATTCCCTTATCATGTATGGAAATGAACACATGTTTGTGTATTAGATCTATGTTGGCCAAATATGAACAGTCAGTAATGTGCTGACTTCATGTCAGCGTCTCACTTTATTTATTCATGCAGTAATTAAACACTGCCGACACACACCGCTCTCTGTTGATGCGCTCGTTAGCATTAATTAGCTTTAATTGGGAAAACACAGCAATGTTTCACACCTGTAGTTTTTCTTCCCCCCATCGGGGATTTTGGCAGATAGAGGGAAAGCGTTTACCTAATACTTCTACTGCCGATGCATCAATCCTGCACATTTGCAGGGTTGCTGATGAGCAGCACTTTAAAATGTGCGCACACACACACACGTCTTCATCTTCATCAGCGGTCACTCGGGTCGAGTACGACTGTCCTCCTTGTGGGTCTTCAGGTGGGCGTAGAGGCCAATCCTGCAGCCGCATATTTTGGGGCAGTGTGGGCAAGGTTGTGAAGAAGTGGTTGAGGATGTGGTTTGGGCCTTTCCTTTCTGAGTCTGCTTGTTTTCAGCAGCACGGTGGAGGTCGTGGTTGTAGCGCCCAGCACCCTCACAGACAGCCAGTCTCCAGGCCTCCCTGTTTTCTGCTGCTTGTTCCCAGGTGTGAAGGTCGATGCCAAACCTTTTGACGTGGGCCTTGATGTTGTCTTTATATTGCTTCTTTTGACCTCCTGGGGCACGGCGTCCTGTCACGAGCTGAGAGTAAAGGACTTGTTTTGGGAGACGAGAGTCAGACATGTGGAGGACATGGCCAGTCCATCTCAGCTGATGTTGTGCGATGGTGGCAGTTTTAGTAGGCATGTTGGCCTCCTCGAGGACGCTGAAGATGGTGCGTTTATCCTCCCAGCTGATCTTAACGATCTTCCTGAGGCGTTGCTGTTGGTATGTCTCGAGGGCTTTCAGGTGACTGCTCTATGTGGTCCAGGTTTCTGACCCATACAGTAGGGTGGGCAGCACTACCACTGTGTACACCAGAATCTTTGCTCTGGCCTGAAGGTCATGGTTTTCAAAAGCCCCCCCCCATTTATTTGTTTATTTATTTACTCACTCACTCACTCTGCTCCATCCCCTCTGCAAATCTGGGTATGCCTGCAGACTACCACGTCTCCTCCGATACATACGGAGTCACCAGCCGCTTCTTTTCACCTGATAGTGAGAAGTTTTTCCCCAGGGGGTCGTAGTGCGTGGGAGGATCACACTATTCCCCCCAGTTCCCCTTCCCCCCGAACAGACGCCCCGACCGACCAGAGGAGGCACTAGTGCAGCAACCAGGACACATACCCACATCCTGCTTCCCACCTGCACACACTGCCAATTGTGTCTGTAGGAAGGCCTGACCAAGCCGGAGGTAACATGGGGATTCGAACCGGCGATCCCTGTGTTGGTATGCAATGGAATAGAGTGCCACGTGGTGTGTTACAGTGTATGTGGTGTGTTACAGTGTACGTGGTGTGTTACAGTGTACGTGGTGTGTTACAGTGTACGTGGTGTGTGTGACAGTGTACGTGGTGTGTTACAGTGTACGTGGTGCACCCAGCTCAGAGGTCACTCTCATCAGGAGTGATGGGGACATTCAGACAGAGAGAAAATCCAATTAAGACACCCGTAGACTAGTGTTGGCATTTAACAAATAACCTCTGCCTCCGTCTCCGCACCGGCCCGCAGACACACATGTAACAAATAACCTTTGCCTCCATTTCTGCAGCGGCCCGCAGACGCACATTTAAAAATAACCTCTACCTCTGTCTCCGCACCGGCCCGCAGACACACTGCAGCCTAATAACAGCCCGGTCACGCTAACTTATAGCCCTGTACTGTATGACGTGTCCTGCACCCCAAAATAATTAGCTCTCCGTACAGGCTCATGATGGAACTCCCGCTGTAACTACTAATCATCACACGCACGCACACACACACACACACACAGAAAAGATGCATGCACACTTATGATGCACACACACACACACACACACACACACACACACACAAAATGCGTGCACACATGAATCACACACAGACACATACACACAAGATACATGCACACATATGATGCACACACACACACACACAAAAGATGCATGCACACATATGATGCACACACACACACACACACACACACACGTCAGCCGAGCACATATTCGGTGAAATACATGTATTATCCCAAGGTGGATCAAAAAAATCAATGAAAAGCAATATTCCTATTGGATTTAGTTCATGTCATCGACCCGTCCCTGCGCGCCGCGGCGTACATCACAGCTGAAGTGGTGAGTGTGTGACCTTGTGACCTCCATCCGGGGTCACCGCGTTAACTCTTCCTGGCACTCTCGAGATAGCGGGTTTAGCCGCTGTTTACATTAAGTACTCTCCAGGAAGAGTGCGGCGGTGTTGGAGTGGCAATCCAGTCACGTGTGTACTGATACTGAGCACTTCATCCACGAGCAGGAGGAAAAACGAGGAACAACAAGCGTGGAAAGTCAAATGCCCCTGGGTGTGTTTCTGCCACCATCCAAGTGCAGGTTTAAAAAGTAAACATGCTTATGACCTGTCTGTGAATGTTCTCATTCATCCAGGTCATGGTTATCCAAAGGAGTTGAATCAAGTGCAACTGGACTTGGTATATATCCGTGAAGACGTTTCGTCTCTCATCAAAGAGGCTTCCTCAGTTGGTGCCTTTCTGACTAGAACAAGCTAGTCTGACTGGCTGGTGATGAGACTCAGAATTTATCCTCTAGGAGTCGTTGTCAGAGCTATTGATATGCGTGGCTCTTTGTGATCCGATGTTTACCAACGCCCGTCGCTAACAGAGCCAAAGTTTGAGTGGCTCTTCTGTGTACCGATGTTTGGCCGCGCCCGTCGTTATCGGAGCTATTGATATGCGTGGCTCTCCTGTGCTCCGATGTCCAGCCGCGCCCGTCGCCATCGGAGCTATTAATTTGCATTTGTTTAGCAGCGACGGTCGTTGGGGGTGTTAGTTTCGACTTCATTATTCAGTGGTCATGAGAGTCGTTGGAGCCGTTCGTGACCGACTGTTGTTCTTGGAGGCTTGGCTTCTTGAGTCTCCTGGGTAGAGATGTAAGGACAGCATTGTAAGTGGGAGATAGGTGGTGTTGCAGACCTCCTCCTCTGTTGAGGGATGTTTTTTCCAGTTTCGCATAGATGCTTATGACCTGTCACCTTCCTGCAACACACATCAGTACATCTTATGAGAATCGGTTCATTCTGCTGGATGAACTGCAGCCCCCCCCCCGTTACCCAGGATTCAACTGGGATTGAGACAGATGGACAGAGTGGTGCGTGACTATTGACATAACGGAAGGCCAGAATACCAAATAGGATGTTTTATTTCAGTCTTTGAGCTGTCCATCATTTAAATTAGTGAGAAAAATGAACCTTTATGAGCTTACAAGATGATTAGTCCCGTAAAATCATCCTCATTTACATGGGTGGTAGGTTATCTAATCCTGTTAGCTGATATAGCCACACTTTTACAAGCTGCGTCGTAGAGATATCGCAGATTACACAATATTTTTACACAACTGCTTCGTACAAACACATGCACACAATTGTACTTATATATATGCTTACGTAAACATGCAGTACATTTGCATGAAATATAAGTTGCAGAACCTACATAGACACCCATTAGCGCGGGAAGTGGGGGGCTGGGGGGTAGTGGCAGGTGGCTGTGTAACAACAGTGGGCTGGGCTACGTGGAATGTACATTTTTAATAATAAAGTGAGTAAACACACCTTTCCAGATCTGCTACATAAGTGCATTACAAAGAAAACAATGACGTCATACTGTAGTGACCGGGGGGGGGGGGGGGCGGTTGCTCTGACTGCCAGCGGCGGTTCTGCGCTGGGGGAGCGCAATGGCTGATGGGACTGTTAATGTTAGATTTAAAATAGTGTTTTAATGATGTGGTGTTCGTGTTGTGGTTATTATTGTGTTGTTGTTTTGGGGGTTCGACTTAGACTAAGCAGGAGACCGCTTACTGACGAACCTGTTGGAGGACCGTGACTGGGACTGATGTGGGGTGGGGTGGGGGGGCTCGTTATGTTGTTCTGTTCTGGCCAGGGTGAATAAAAGAGCATTTCCGGGGTCGTGTGGTGTATGGGGGCATGGGAGTTGTGGTTAAAAAGCGATCTCTGCCTCTCGACTCGTTCTTCCACACCAGCTCGCCACCATACTTGTGGTTTTAGTAGGCAGCCCCCCCCACTGAAAACACAGTGTCCCGCGCGCCTGTAGTTGCCTGTTTCATACAGCTTCTTCTGCAGTAAACGGCAATGATGCTGTTGGATGTTTGCGTGAGTAAGAACAAAGTGGTCTTACTCCAAATTTGGTTTATTAACCGTGATATTGAGGATGCAACACTGTCACTCCCTGACCCGTTACGGTTTGTTCTACGCCTGCGCAAAAATGCATCTATTTCCTGTCACCGCTTTCGTTTTACAGCGTTGTCAAACAAGTGTCGTCCCCTCACCTGACATGGGGTTTTTTTTTTCTTCTAAGGCAAAAGAATCCATGCTTTCAAGGCTTTTTTTCTCTTTGTTGTCCAAAACATGTCATGAACAACACAAACTGTTCATGCCAGGGTGCTTACACAAAACAAAAGAAGAATTAAGAAAAGAAAATAAAACTCTTCCTTCAAAACGAAGTGTTGTCAGTCTATAAGACATGTTTCAAAACATGGTTAGCTCCGATGTCCTGTTGTTCTGACATCCTCCTGTTGTTGCGCCCTGGTGGTGTAGTTCCTGATGAAAAAGTCCAGAATGTGGCTTGGAGTGCGTCCGTCTCTTCTTACGAACGTGGACTTTTCCCAATAACAATATTAACTGTGTAGAGAAAACAACATCTTTTCCCATCTCCATATCTTCCAAGACACACAAAGTGTCTTCATCCTGAAAGCGGATGTTTGTCCAGTTTTCTTTCTTCTGTGATGCTGAAAATCCACCCAGAATATTCTGGTGTACACACAATGATACAACACATGATGTTTCTTCTTCTGGTTCTCATAAAAACAACAGGAATGTCCAACATCAGTGTGAAGTCTCTCATGTCTTCTGTGCTGGATATCTAACCGTCCATCATTTTAAAGGAGACCTCCTTAACTTTATTACTGAGACAACATTTGTCCCCAGCTAGCCATATCTTGTGGAGACGCTCTTCAACAGCATTGTGAAACGATAGCGGCGACAGGAAGTAGACACATTTCCGCGCATGCGCTGAACAAATCGGGTCTCCGCAGCGGATCAGGCGATGACAAACGCCACATTCATCCACACTAACTTGACAACGTGCAGGATTACTTTTATGGCGTTTGCAGTGGCTCAACGTAGACCACTGTGAACAGAGTGACTGATGTACAGATACTAGCTAGTCTGTACTGTCTGTCTGTCGTCACAGCTCAGATCCCCTTCCATGATGAATAAAATCCACCTGATCTGATTCATCTCGTCTCAATGTGAACTATTTAAACACGTCATCTGCACCAGTTTCAAACAAACTGCACCCTGGTTACCATGAATCAGTGTCGAGTCTCCGCGGGTTGAGGGTGCGACCCCCCCTGGAGGGGCGCCGTGTTGGCCTACGTGTCGCCGGTCTCACCGCGTCGCGGCGTCTCTCCTTTCTGCAATCGTCTGTTCCAGCCTGACGTTGCCAAAGGGCAGGGCGCCGGGGGAGCCGCCCGCCAACATGTGGCACCGCTCGTCTGGGAAGATAATGAGATCCCACAGGCCGAGGATAGGACCCTGCATGGGTGTGCACGACTCCAGTGTGTGTGTGTGTGTGTGTGTGTGTGTGTGTGTGTGTGTGTGTGTGTGTGTCTTCCTTGTTATTGAAGAACAGACAGAGTGCTGGCCAGAAAAAGGGAGTTTCTTTAAACTTTAAACTTCAAATCGCCCCAGTTTGGTCTACCCCCAGCAGGATTTGTCTGTAATGAGGATGAGTTCTACTCTCTCTATCTGTCAGTTTCCCCTTCTCTGTCATCCCTTTATTTCTCTCTCTCTCACTCACTCTCTCTCTCCATCTCTCGCTCACTTTCGCTTGTTCACTCGCTCTCTCTCCATCGCTATCTCTCTGTCTCTCTCCATCTCTCCCTCGCTCTGTCTCTCTCTCTCCATCACTCTCTCTTTCTCTCTCTCTCACTTTTGCTCGCTCACTCTCTCTCTCTCTCTCTCTCTCTCTCCATCTCTCTCGCGCTGTCTCTGTCTCTCTCTCCCTCTCTCACTCTCTGTCTTTCTCTCTGTCTTTCCACACTTGGTAGTACAGACAACAGACGAGGCCCAGGAGAGAGAGCCAGAAAAACATGATCTATCATGGTGACGGACATGTAACTCAAAAAGTAAGAAAGTGGAAAGAAGGAAAGAATATCATCTTGTAAAAGAAAAAAAATGATGAACTCCTCTTTCAAGCTTCCTGCACCCCCTCCCCCCTCGTCTATTGCTTTTTGTCTGTTGCATTACTTGGTAGCTGTTTTTCTGAGAGTTGACGCAGTACAGATGGGTGGCGGTCTGGAGGGTTGTGGACAGGCTGGACACCCGACTGATGGATTTGGATTAAATGTGTGACTTAGGACCCACCTAAAAAATGCATGTGTGTCAGTCTGATGGGGCGGCAGCTTGTCTGTGGCTTCAGGTGGAGGTGTGAATGATTTATCCTGCATGCTCAGAAGCACGCAGGTGAGGACGGGCTGACAGTAGATTTTGGCACAACGTTTTTTTTTTATTTCCAAGAATTCAAAACCCACTCAGACAAATTTATGCTGACGCTTGGATGCATTTGAATGAAGCAAATGTGAGGAGGAGCAGATAAGGACTGAAAGACCGAGAGAGAGAGCAAGAGACAGAGTGAGAGATGGAGATGGAGAGTGAGGGAGAGAGAGGGGGGAGATGGAGAGCAAGGGAGAGAGAGATGGAGAGCGAGGGAGAGAGACAGAGTGCGAGAGCGTGAGAGAGAGCTGGAGAGAGAGCTGGACAAAGATGGAGAGAGAAAGAGGGAGCGAGAGAGAGAGTGAGAGATGGAGATAGAGAGAGCGAGAGAGAGAGGGATGGAGGGATGTGCAGGGATGTGTGACAACTACATAAGGAATGATATAGAGACAGACACTGACTGTCAGTTTTACGACATCAAGGCCAGCGTCCTGTGATTCATGGACAGGAACATGTGTGTGTGTGTGTGTGTGTGTGTGTTCATATGTGCGTGCATGAGTGAGTGCGTGTGTGTATGTGTGCGTGTGTGTGTGTGTGTGTAAAGACACCCACTCCACTGTTTGTACCAGTAACCTCTGACAGTCCAGGAGAAACCAGACCCTGCTGTGTTTTAAAAGTCGGGGAAAGTGGGACGGCGTGGGAGGGATGAAGAAACACAACTTCAGTCTGAAGCTCATCTGAAAAAGGCCGCTGGCCCTTGTGTGTGTGTGTGTGTGTGTGTGTGTGTGTGTGGATGGTTCCAGAAAGAGTGCTGTATGATGTGGAGAATATGATGATGTCATGTCAGATATTATGTTAGAGAATCCAGCTGAGCCCCATCACGTTGAGCTGTGTGGTAGTGTGGTCTGCGTGGTAGTGTGGTCTGTGTGGTCTGTGTGGTAGTGTGAAGTATAATCTGGTTCTCAGACACGTCACACCTCATTTTGGCTCACAGGTTGTTGTCAACAGCTGGATTAGATTCCAACACAATACACATGACAGACGGTGAATGATCCATCCATCCATTATCTGAACCGCTCATCCTGCTCTCAGGGTCGCGGGGATGCTGGAGCCTATTCCAGCAGTCACTGGGCGGCAGGCGGGGAGACACCCTGGGCAGGCCACCAGGCCATCACAGGACTGACATTCACACACACATTCACACCTAGGGACAATTTAGTACTGCTGATTCACCTGACCTACATGTCTTTGGACTGTGGGAGGAAACCGGAGCCCCTGGAGGAAACCCACACAGGCACGGGGAGAACATTTAAACTCCACACAGAGGACGACCCCCAAGGTTGGACTACCCCGGGGCTCGAACCCAGAACCTTCTTGCTGTGAGGCGACCACGCTAACCGATGGGCCACCGTGCCCACAGCGGCAGTTGTGTGGTGCCATGGAAATAAAGAAAATGCAAACAAACAGACAAAGGCTCGTTCCAGTACTTGGCCAAAACCAAATAGCAAATATCCAGTGGCCACCAGTGTGGTTATAATTCCTACCGATGAATGTACATGAGCTGCATAAGCTCTGGGGCGGTTGTCGTTGACCTTACTGCACCTCCCATGTCATAGAGATGCATGAGATTGGTTTATTTAAAGGAGACTGTCGACAAATCTGGATTAAAATTAAACAAAAAGCTCAGGGAGCGGTGAATGATCATATCGACTAATTCCCGGCACTTCCAGGAAGATGGAGAAACGTCTGAAGGTCTGTCATTACTGTCGCCGCATGCACCGACTGTCAATCATCCTGTTGTGACGAACACGAGGTTGTGCGTGGTGAATCTCGAACCCACGTCCAGGACAAACGAGAGAGTGATTGCTGAGATGATTCGTGTGGGGTTAGATTTGAATGTTGTGGGCCTGAAAAGTTCGGCGTCGACATCAGTGAGGAAGAGGTGACAGCCTGAGCGGAGCAGGAGCGAGTGAATCCATTTCTTTAGAAAGTGATGGAGCAGTGAGTACGCGGAGAATACACAACCCAGAATGGAGTTTCCCGGTGTGATGGAGCGGCCATCATCTACCCCCTCAGCTACCAGGCACACCGGAGGGGTCAGACGTAAATTGGGTACCAGAATCCTCCATCACGCCATTTCCGAACCCTGATCCAACAGCGATGATGAGCACACGGTCACGGTGAGGGGGATGGAGTGCTCCCAGTCACTGCGGAGAATGAAAAGGAAAAGAAAAAAAGAAGGGGAATTCTGTCACGGTACATTGTGACAACGGAGCAGTAACCTTGAAGCCTGTAGGTGGGAGAGAGGAAGGTCGCCCGAGGGGGCTCCGTGTGAGTGGGCGAGAGAGCGAGCGAGTGAGAGAGAGAGAGATCATAGACCTATCACTGTGCAGCGACAAGAGCCTCCGCGCACGGACAAGGACATGCAGCCCTTCTACACCCCCCACCCCCGCCCCCCACCCCGATTTGTACATGGGGAGGGAAGGTGCCATGGCATAGGTGGCCTGTTTATCCTGCTTCCTGCCGGGAGACGACACGGACGAACACGGAGCGGAGCGCACGTGGAGGGGAACGGAACACGCACATAGACACGTATATCATCCCACACACAAGCAGACACACACACACACCCTCTTTCTCTCTTTTAATGGCATATACATCTGCACACACGCAAACACGCACACACACACACACACACACCCTCTTTCTCTCTTTTAATGGCATATACATCTGCACACACGCAAACACGCACACACACACACACACACGCTTGCCTCTCTTCCCCTCCAGGATAGAATCCGCTGGATGAAAGGTGCAGCCCCCACCCCCCATCTCAACCCTCTCCTCTCCCTCAGTTGTCAGACATCAAAAAGCAGGGTGCTCTCTCCACAGAGACTCACCCAGGGCTCAGGAGGAGAGACAGCATGGGCAGAGGGGTGACAGAGACAACGAGGCTGACATGGCTGTGAGCCAGCTGCCCTATTGATGCCCCCCTCTCCACCCCCCACCACCCTCGGTGCCGGAGCGAGGACAGGGTTCCACTGATTAGTGCTAGAATGTTCTAACGAAAGAGAGAAGGTGCCAAGCTGACGCCTCTAGCAAAGTTATACAGAAGGAGAGTGAAAGATGAAAGATGTGTGTGTGTGTGTGTGTGTGTGTGTGTGTGTGTGTGTGACAGAAGGTGAGAGACTGTGCTCACGTCCGGGCACCCAAGTACGTGTGTATTGGTGCATATGTGCACGTACATGCACGCGTGTGCACGTTTGCGTGGGCGTGCACGCTGCTGTGTGATGCGTGAGAATGTGCCCGTGAGCAAAAGAGCGTCAGTGAAAAGAATAGACGTGTGTGTGTGCATGTATGTGCGTGCCTGTGTGTAAATGTGTGTGTCGGTAAGAAAGAGACAGTGTTTTGTGTAATTGTGTGTGTGCGTGTGCGTGCAGGGATCTGCATGTCAATAAAAGAGAGAGAGGGCGAGAGACAGAGAGAGTGTGTGCTGCTGGTGCAATGATTAAGTCATTCCCTTCCATCTCCTTTGGTCGGCTTGTCTTTGATGCCGAGAGAAAGTCCCCCCCCCCCCACACACACACACACATCATTAAGGAAGACAGGAATCGTCTCTCTCAACTTCAGCAGGAGGGATGGGGGGATGGAAGGATGGGGGGGGGTGGAGGAATATGCAGGGGAACAAACAATTTAACGCACGCATGCATCCACACAGACGTGCACACGACGACAACATACAACGAGCCAGGTGTGTATGAAGTGTCGGTGCGTGTTGTGTTATCTGTGTTGTGATGTATGGGTGTGTTTAGAAGACACTGAGGCAGCTGAAAGCTCAGCTGAGCCGCACGCTCATGCAGACCCGTTTACCACCAGCAGTCTCTGCACCACCTCCCACTCATGTCTTCTTTTTCTTATTCTTATGAGACTTGTGTTTTGGCCAGGTGGCTGTTTTAAAACATTTTGCTTTTAATTACTTGTTTATCACGTGTTCTAGCACCAACGCAAAAACACTATGATGATTATGATGATGTCAGAATCAGAAACACTCAATTTGTCGTTTCATTTCATGTGCGAAAGTGCATGAAATGAAACGAAACATCGTTTCTCCCAGCCCACAGCGGTGCAAGGGCTGCAGCTTACAATTATTTTGGTAGTCAACTAATCTGTCGATTATTTTTTCGATTAGTCGATTAGTCAACTATTATTTCTGTCACGCCCTCCATCTCTGGGCTCTGGGCTCCAGTGCATGTTTTACCTCACCTGCTGAAGTCTTAACACCTGTGAATGTCACCCTGTTGTGTCCAGTCTCTGCCTTAACATAACATGACAAGTTCCCATAGCAAATTAAAATAATGACCCATGGAACATATGAATTTGAAGCTGAAGCTTGATAGCTCAATCAAATATATTTGTAACATTAATAGATGTGATCATAATAAAAATGAAATAAATTAATACAAATTAAAGTGCAAGTAGTCTTTTAAACGAAAAGATAATGTACAAATAAGTAAGTCAAAATAGCAGCCTCTGCCCCAGCATTGGGGGCTGTTGACCTGCCTTGTAGGTTGTGTAAGTTGTAACTGCAAGTCCAAAACAAACGAAAGAATTACTTTGCGTAAAGTGACATTCAAGTCCATAAAAGTAAAAAAAAAAAAAATTAATAAAATTTAAAAAAAATAGTCCATCCTATTTGAAATCTTGCTTGGTCTGGAAGTCCAAAAGTTCAAAAAAGGCTTCAAATGTAAATAAAAAGAACTTCTTCCAGTCCAAAATAACTATTAAAAATAGTTTACAAACGCTTGAAATTGCAGTGCAGGAACGTGAGCATATCGACGTGCTCAGGAGTGAGGCTGGCTCTCTTCTTTGAGGCGATGTTCCCAGCTGCTGAGAAGAGACGCTCGGGGGGGGGAGTAGAAGTGGCGTGAATACACAAGAATGATTTGGCTAGTGATGTAAGAATGGATACTTTGCCTTGTTCAACTTCCACCAAAACAGCGGACTTTCTGTCTTTGAGTTGGGCTGCTCTCCAAAGTACATCAGCATCTGCCATGGGGCAACAGATGAAAATTAGCTGGGTGGATAAATCTGGCATGTTACATTTGATTTTAAATGTTCATTAATATGCAGTTCCTATTTAAATAAATAAATCTTACTTCATTAGTGATTGCTTGGTTGTGCGCATCCTGTTCATTGGTCTCACTGTCACTGTCTGTTGATGAGTCACATCAAAGCAGTGAATCGAGAGCTAAAACAGACCTATTTGGAGTTATCACAAGTTGAAGGCTATGTATCATAGTTATCACAGACAGTGTACTGTCTAATGCCAGTTAAACCATTTAACTGATTAAAAATCTTACAACTGAATTATTGATATGCTCCAACCCACGGACTAACTAGCTAACGTTAAGTGGAGGAGGTTTACAATTCAGAATGAATGCTAGTATTAACACGAGCAAAAAAATAGGGAAGACCGGACAGGGTAGGCTACTCCTGTAATTCACTAATTTACTTACATTTAATGCATTAGCTTACATAACTGAAAGGTAAACAAAATAAACATTACAATGCTAACATTATAACCAGTTGGCTAAAGCATGAAGTGGGTGGTCATTCAAAATAAAAGATCTACAAGGTGTCAACTAGCTTAAATCGCTAAAACTTACCCATCCGGCATAGTCGTCACAGCTCCAGGGTGCCTGCCGTGAAATGACAACTCTGCTTCACAGAGTCTGCATTTAACTTGTTGCATTGGTTTATTTTTGGTGAAACGCTCTCATACATTCAAAAGTTTCGGTCTCATTTTTTTTGCCTCTTCTTCACCCTGATTCTCTTTATTAGGCACACCCGTCCAACTGCTCGTTAACACAAACTTCTAATCAGCCAATCACATGGCAGCAACTCAATGCATTTAGGTATGTAGACATGGTCAAGACGATCTGCTGCAGTTCAAACCAAGCATCAGAATGGGGAAGAAAGGTGATTTAAGTGACTTTGAACGTGGCATGGTTGTTGGTGCCAGACGGGCTGGTCTGAGTATTTCAGAAACTGCTGATCTACTGGGATTTTCACGCACAACCATCTCTAGGGTTTACAGAGAATGGTCCGAAAAAGAGAAAGTATCCAGTGAGCGGCAGTTCTGTGGGCGAAAATGCCTTGCTGATGCCAGAGGTCAGAGGAAAATGGCCAGACTGGTTCGAGCTGATAGAAAGGCAACAGTAACTCAAATAACCACTCATTACAACCGAGGTATGCAGAAGAGCATCTCTGAACGCACAACACGTCGAACCTTGAGGCAGATGGGCTACAGCAGCAGAAGACCACACCGGGTGCCACTCCTGTCAGCTAAGAACAGGAAACTGGGGCTACAATTCGCACAGGCTCACCAAAATTGGACAATAGAAGATTGGAAAAACGTTGCCTGGTCTGATGAGTCTCGATTTCTGCTGCGACATTCGGATGGTAGGGTCAGAATTTGGCGTCAACAACATGAAAGCATGGATCCATCCTGCCTTGTATCAACGGTTCAGGCTGGTGGTGGTGGTGTAATGGTGTGGGGGATATTTTCTTGGCACACTTTGGGCCCCTTAGTACCAATTGAGCATCGTGTCAACGCCACAGCCTACCTGAGTATTGTTGTTGACCATGTCCATCCCTTTATGACCACAGTGTTCCCATCTTCTGATGGCTACTTCCAGCAGGATAACGCGCCATGTCATAAAGCTCGAATCATCTCAGACTGGTTTCTTGAACATGACAATGAGTTCACTGTACTCAAATGGCCTCCACAGTCACCAGATCTCAATCCAATAGAGCACCTTTGGGATGTGGTGGACCGGGAGATTCGCATCATGGATGTGCAGCCGACAAATCTGCAGCAACTGCGTGATGCTATCATGTCAATATGGACCAAACTCTCTGAGGAATGTTTCCAGTACCTTGTTGAATCTATGCCACGAAGGATTAAGGCAGTTCTGAAGGCAAAAGGGGGTCCAACCCGGTACTAGCAAGGTGTACCTAATAAAGTGGCCAGTGAGTGTATATCCACACTAAAAAAAAAAAAAAAAAATCACTCTCCAGGAGAACGAACGCCAGCCAGGATGACTGTCGGAACCACCGGTCTGCATGGGCTAGCAGTTAGCTTAGCCTGCCCCACTTCCGTGTCCTCTCAGACCGCCCTCGATGTTTCCTCTTCGGGCACAGCTCCAGGCGAGGCCGTAGTCCCTGGGCCCACAGGACACAGCAGACCAAGCTCCCTTAGTCGATCCAACACCAGCTCTCCCAGCCATCAAACGCAAACAAAACTTAAACGTAGACATGGAAAAAGACAGGTGGGGGTCTGGAAAGCACATTGAATCCAAGTGTTTTTGTCTGAAGTGGATGCCTGTCTGCAGGTGAGAGTAGTGGACTCCATCAGGTCCACATCACAGTGGGAAATGTGTTGAAAAGAGACGGACATTCTCACATAGCAGGTTGTGTTATTTGAGCGGTTGTTTTATTCGACCAGTTTGACTCACCTGCGAGAATGTGGATGGTGGCTTGTCAGAAGCATGAGGATGCAGGCCAGGTATGATGTGAACTTCATGTTTAGAAATAGAGCAGCAACCCTGCAGATCCTGACGCTGAACTACAGGAGCCGCTGGTTGTAAAACCCTGACAGCTTGTCTGTTATGTGTCATGGAACAAAAGATGACTTTAAAAAGAGGAAGAAGGACTATGACGAGAAACAACAGCCTGCTGTTGTCAGAGAGGGAGAGAGAGAGAGACAAAGAGAGAGAGAGGGCCAAATCAGGTGTTTTCAGTCAGTCCTCGGGTTGGAGGATTCAGGACTTCTGCTGCACAGTTTCTAAGAGCAGCTGTTTTCACCGACCGAACACACTAAACACATCAATCCTAAATCCCTGGTTGACTGGGACACAGATCTTTCTAATCTATATATTCATTTCATTTTTAACATGTGCCTGCACATCATTTTTAATGACAATAAATTGAGTTGAATTGAATATATTCGCCATTTATTTATTTATTTATTTTTGCCTTTTCCGCCTTTTATTTGATAGTGACGGTAGAACCAGGCAGGAAAGGCGGGGGAAGAGAGCGGGGATGACATGCAGCAAAGGGCCCAGGCCAGATTCGAACCCAGGCCGCTGCAGTAAGGATTCAGCCTTATGTTGTGCACACATGCTCTACCAGGTGAGCCACCGGGGCTCCCCAGAACTATTAATTAATTTTTTTCCCCCCAATTGTACCCGTCCATTTACCCCACTCTTTGGAGTTATCTCGGTCTCTGCTCCACCCCCTCTGCTGGGAGGGCTGCAGACTACCACATGCCTCCTCCCATACATGTGGAGTCACCAGCTGCTTCTTTTCACCTGGCTGTGAGGCGTTTCACCAGGGGGATGTAGCGCGTGGGAGGATCACGCTATTCCCCCCAGTTCTCCCTCCCCCTTAAACAGTTGCCCCGACCGATCAGAGGAGGCGCTAGTGCAGGACCAAGCAGAGGTAACACGGGGATTCGAACCGGTGAATTATTATTTTTAAGAGTTAATCTGAAGTTGTCGCCAGCATTCTCTAACTTTGGGATCTTCACCAAGGTGATTCTGTAGCTAACAAGGTGATTTATTTGTTCAGGTTAATTAGTAATAGACACTATGTAACAAGGTGATTTACTTGTTCATGTTAATTAGTAATAGACATGAGGAACAAGGTGATTTAGTTGTTCATGTCAATTAGTAATAGACACTATGTAACAAGGTGATTTAGTTATTCATGTTAATTAGTAATAGACACTATGTAGTACTGCATGGCTGCTAGCGTTCCAGTGTAAATCATAACCCTTCATTTGTTCACATCTATTTTAATGTGACAGAAACATAAACCTGCTCCTGACAACAGCACAATAATACTGTTGTAACTATACCAGTACTACTGTTACTATACTGTAACTACTAGGACTACAACTACCAGTAGAACTGTTACTATCATGTAACTACTAGGAATACTACTACCAGTAGTACTGTTGATGTACTGTAACTACTGGGACTACAACTACCAGTAGAACTGTTACTATACTGTAACTACTAGAACTACAACTACCAGCAGAGCTGTTACTATACTGTAACTACTAGGACTACAAATACCAGTAGTACTGTTACTATACTGTTACTACTAGTAGTAATGTTACTGTCCTGTTACTAGTAGGAAAACTAATAGGAATACTGCTACTAGTAGTACTGTTACTATATAGTTACTATTAGGACTACTACTAGTAGTAGTACTGTTACTATGCTGTAACAAGTAGGAATACTACTATTAGCAGCACTGTTACTAGTACGAATACTACTACTGGTAGTACTGTTACTATACTCTTACTAGTAGGAATGCTACCGCTAGTAGTACTGTTTTTTTAACAATATATTTATTGGTTTTCAGTTTGCAAATCACATCAAATTTTACATCAACAGTACAGAACACAACAAACATTTTTTTCACCCTGTTCTCCCTCCCATAACCCAATCCCTAACAACTTAAGTACAAAAAATAAAGTTATGTAAAATAAACAAAAGTAAAGAGAAGAAAGAAGAAAAAAAACATTAAAAAGAAAGAAGATTTAAAGGGTGTTTTTCTGGTCAATGTACACAACTCCCCCAGAGCTTGTTCTTGCTGAAGCAAGTTGCCAACATTAACATTACGCCTTAAGAAGTACATAAAGGGTCTCCAGATATCATCAAAAACATCTTGTTTACGTCTAACAATATACGTTGTCTTTTCCATTGACATGTTTGAAGCCATTTCTTTGAGCCAGTTACTATACTGTAACTAGAAGTCCTTCTAAAAGGAGTACTGTCACTACACTATTTCGAGGTGTATCGTTACTAACGAGTACCTATATATATATATATATATATATATATATATATATATATATATATATAGCACTACTTAACACTGCAAATTATTATGAAGACGTCCACACTAGACAGATACTTTTGATGCTGTTGATGTATTCAGTCTTATAGTGTTCATTAACATGATGAAGTCACTGTTTCCATGGCATGTAGAAAACTCTTGAAGGAAGTTTAGTGAGATAATCTCACCCCACCTTCAAGTTTGTGCTGCAGAACAAACAAGATGTAGGACTGAAGTGTGTATTTCTGCAGCTTTCCTGGTGGTGTTTCACACGTGCACCCTGAAGACGTGTGTCATGGTAGAGGCTGGTGTGTTAGTCTTCATCCCTGAGAGATGAAGAGCAGAACGGTGCTGGTGTGTTAGTCTTCATCCCTGAGAGATGAAGAGCAGAACGGTGCTGGTGTGTTAGTCTTCATCCCTGAGAGATGAAGAGCAGAACGGTGCTGTTGTGTTAGTCTTCATCCCTGAGAGATGAAGAGCAGAACGGTGCTGTTGTGTTAGTCTTCATCCCTGAGAGATGAAGAGCAGAACGGTGCTGGTGTGTTAGTCTTCATCCCTGAGAGATGAAGAGCAGAACGGTGCTGGTGTGATGTGTGATGTTCCTCCTCGCTGCCACCAGATGAAAGGCTGCAGGCTGACGGACACAAAAGCTTTCTGAGATTTGTTTCCACCGCGGAAAGCCGCCTCTCTCCCCAAATTTGCCACTTGACAGTGATGTAGTGTCTGTCTGCTGCAGTGATGTGCCGGTCCGTACGCGTGCACGGACCTGTAGATGTGCGCGCGCGCACACACACACACACACACGCACATGCACATGCACATTCACACACACTCAATTGGGCGCATCTTCGAACAGTAGTAGCAGGTCTGACAGCATCGTTAGTGTTTTATGTGTGTGTGTATCTCTGATATCTATTTTTCCCTTTCTCTTCTCTCTCTGTCTCTCTCTGTCTCTCTCTCTCTCTCTCTCTCTCTCTCTCTCTCTCTCTCTCTCTCTCTCTCTCTCTCTCTCTCTCTCTCTCTGTCTCTGCCGTTCCTCTTCCTGTCTCGGGGGGTGTCAGGGAGAAACAGGTGGGGGAGTGCTGAGCGAGAACAGGCATCAAATATCTCCCTCTGTTATCTCTGGTCTCTGAAGCACATCAGCACACCGTGCCAGGGCTGTAACACACACACACACGCGCACACACGAGCATGTGCACACACAGGTTTGCACAAGATGAAGCACACGTGTGTTTGTGTGTACACATACTCTATGTGTACACACATACATATGCACGCACACACACATACACACACACACACACACGCTGCTACCAGATGACAGTGGAGAACACACAGACACAAGTCGCTCAGCTGAAGTGAAGCGGGTCTAAGCCCGAACCAGAATCGTGTGTCTCTGGAGATCACACGCTGAGCATTCATCCCAAAACTCCAGTGCTCACCGCCTGACTGTCTGACTGACTGTCTGACTGTTCCTCTCTCTCTCCAGCATCCGGCGGTGCGGTGCGTCAGCCAATTTGAGGAATAAAACCTTCTCATACGGCAAATTCAGTATTTCCCTAAGCACGTGGTCTGCAGGAGGAGGCCTGCGGTGGGTTCTCCTACCGGAACCACTCCAATGACTACGTTAACCAGTCAACTAAAGGGTCCGACCTGTTAGCCAAGAGCTAGCGAATCTATCATCCGTCATCGTTACATTAACCCCCTCCTTCGGGAAGTGCGTCCCCGCACTTCAGCATACCAGCTCCCTCATGCCTCTGGGCGCACTTCTGATGGCCTCACAGTCTCACCGTCCCACTTCTGACACCAATGTAGCAAGTTCGGGGGGCATGCGGGACGCGAACTCGGGCCTCCCGCACCACGGGTGACTGCGCTAACCGGTCAACTAAAGGGTCCGACCCATTAGCCAAGGGCTAGCGAGTCTAGTCATCTGATCATTACATAACGCTTCCCCCGTACAGAACATGGCGAGGGTCGACAGAGACTGAGCAGGAATCAGGACAGGAAGTGAAGCCAGAATTAAGCCTCTTTGGTGTAGGTGTGTTTTGGAAAACAGGTGTGTTTTGGAGCACAGTCAGCACAGGAGTAAGCCGTGGTCAGCTGGCTGGAGACGGCCGGAAAGGAAGGGGCATCGTGGGGCCGGCGGCATGTCAGCGCTGGTGTTTCTCGGGCGGCGTTGAGATTTGCTGCTGAACAGATCACGTCCCCGGATCGGCAGAGGGGGTGGAGCAGAATAGAGTGGGGCGACTGACCAAGCGCAATTGGGGAGAAAAGGGGGAGAAGAAAAAAACAAAAACAAAAAAAACAAATCCTTTGACGTCCTGCTGGAGGTAATGGTTACAGACTGGGTCTCCATGGCGGAAATGAGCATCAACGTCTGTGGTCCTCGTGTCCCATAGCTGTGCACGTGCTTTCGCTGGCGTGGACATCGGTGTGGGATGCATAACGGCCCTACTGTCTCTGACGCAAATGACAATGGTTAGTTATAACGGGGGGGGAAATCAGCAGTGCCAACACTTCCTGGCTGACAAGCCGAACCAGGAAATGGCAAAGATGTCTGGCGACGAGCCGTAAATGAAGCCCACAGCGGCTGTCTGCTGGAGTCACTCGTTAAGTGAACACACATTCAACGTGTGTGCTTGCACTCGTGATGAGGGCCTCACACATATGACAACAATGTGTTCTGATTCCACACTTGTGTGTGTGTGTGTGTGTGTGTCTGTGTGTGTTACAAATGAGAGTGTGATGGACCAAAAGGCTTCAGAAGAGACAGAGGGATTTCACAGGGGTTTGGGCACTTCACCGTCGCGCTTCATGGCCGCCGTCTCTCCACATGAGAGGACGCACTCTGATGAGGTGTTGATTGCCTGTGGGCACAAGTGGTTTCTGCAGACTCTCTAGAAACGGGCCTTCCTCTGATTACACTCAAGTGTTATAGGAGTAAATAGGCACAGACACTTGACCGTATGTTAAAATATCGAGATGGACCCGGAGGTTTGAGGTCTCATTTTAACCGGGTCAAGACCGGATCAGGACCAGAGAGGACGTCCTGGAAGAATGCAGGGCGTCCTGGAATATCACGGAGATGATCGCATCTGAAATGGCCACGTGTTTTTACCAAAGCCTCTTTAAATACCAATGAGGGCTGGAATATGTGTTGTGTGTGTGTGTGGGTGGGTGGGTGTTCTGGATCTTCACCTTGACGTGGTGGAGAAGCTTGCGTTTACCAATCATCCCAAGAGCTATACCATCCGGAGCTTGGCTTCTGGTAGGGTCACCCAAGGTGGACAGGTCAAGGGGGAGGTTCCAGACGGAGCGTGATCCAACAAAGACCTCTACGGTGGAACTGGTGGAAGATGTCTCCAGGTCACAACGGCAGTGAAGGTGGGTGAAGGCTGCAACAGAGGGTGGTCCCCAATCGTCGTGGTTCTTCATGCCATTGGACTCTGGACATCCCCTGCCAAGGACCGTGTGGTGGTTGCAGGCACATCAGCCTCTCCATGTAAAAAGCTGTCATGCGGGGGCGTCCTCCCATTATGTGGATCCAGGATCAGCATCTACACCCACCTGAGGACCCAGAAGGACTCAGAGGGACCCAGAGGGGGGACAGTCATACTCGACCCCGAGTGACTGCCGATGATGATGTTGATGATAGTGGGTGTGTGGGTGTGTAACCGTAATTGAAACTGAACTAAAAGACTAAATCACATGATGAACACAATAATGACAAGGGACCAGTAGTGCAGGAGCATTGTGTTGTTGTGTGCACACCGCCACCATTTCTCAACACTTGGGCTGACATACTTTTTTGCAAAAACGTGAAGTTTCATCATCATGAATGTGTCGTAATGATGTGACTCAGTTGACCACCACAGGCCGACAAAGACAGCCCTGTTCCATGGTCACAGAGAGGGTGAAAATATTCAGAGCTGTAAAACTAAGCACTAAAACACCAGGAAGGATCAGCGTGTAAAAGATGCGGCTGCTGCCTGTTCAGGGTCACAGAACAACAGCTGGTGTGAATGTAATGAGGCCGCCACATTACAACACGCTTTAAACATGGGTGACTAATGACAGGCTGCAACGGTCCCTCTCTTCTCTGTTCTCACACAGAGACTAGTCACGTCCCCATCCAGCACCCACAGCAGTTTCAACCAGATCATTAAATCAGGAATCAGGAACACTTTGTCGTTTCACTTCATGCACTTGTGTACATGAAATGAAACGCCGTTTCTCCCAGCCCACAGCAGCACAACACAAAGACACAAACACATCCAAAAACTACAACAACACACATATCCAAACTAACACACATATCCAAACTAACACATATATCCAAACTAACACATAGTATATCTAAACTAAACAACAACAACAAAAAATCCCTGTCCAGGAGAACGAACGCCAGCCAGGATGACTGTCGGAACCGCCGGTCTGCATGGGCTAGCAGTTAGCTTAGCCCGCCCCACTTCCAAGTCCTGTCAGACCGCCCTCGGTGTTTCCTCTTCCGGCGCAGCTCCGGGCAGAGCTGGGGTCCTTGGGCCCACTGGCCGCAGCAGACCAGACTCCCCCAGCTGATCCAATGCCAGCTTTCACAGCCAGACACCCTCGACACACCTTCCCGCACTCCACATGACTGCACCAAAAACACCACAGTCAACACCAGGCGAAACCGCCGCCACACCGCCCTCGGTATTGTTGGAACTGCTGGTCTGCATGGGCTAGTAGTTAGCTTAGCCTGCCCCACTTCTGCGTCCTGTCAGACCGCCCTCTGTGCTTCCTCTTCGGTCACAGCTCCAGGCAGGGCAGCAGACCAAGCTCTCCCAGCTGATCCAGCGCCAGCTCTCCCAGCCATCAGACGGAGACAAAACTTAGACGTGGACAAAGACACTGCATGGATGGTACTGAGTGAGGCCGCTGCAAACGTGAATTTGCGCGGCCATCTTCCCACACCAGAAGTGGAAATGTCATGAAAATATGCAAATTAAGGTGCATCTGCATCAGATCTGTTTCGGTGACCTAAGACCTATCTGTCCTGTGTCACACTGTATGTCTATATGTCAAAGCCCACCAGACAGATGGACAGTCTGGGTTTAGGTGGTGGACACATTAAACACTGTATGAGGACAGGGGCAAAATGCACTGGGCGATGTGGTTCAGGTTCAGTTGTGTTGTCGTGGTTACGGTCCATCTGCTGAGCTGATCATATGGTTCAGTTCTATATTGTCTCTTAGTCGGCAAACGAGTTTCCACTGCATTTAAATTCTACCCACGTCGAGGGAGCGCATAAACTTTAATGTGAGTTTTAGGGATTTTATTCGATGTTTGCTGTTTCCATCAAGGCTTTTTTATTCAAAACAATAACATTTGCATGAATAATATTGGCTGTAAACCTGGTTATTGTCGGTGGTGATGATGTAGTGCTGCTGCTTGGAAGGGCGTTGGGTGTTTAATTTGGATTAGTTTTTCTCCTCTTTCTGTTCCGACCTACCTTTTGTGCAGTGTAATTTCTGACTCGGGACCAGCTGAAAAACCGAAAGAAAGTTTGGTCAGTGGCAAAAAGAACTTTCTTTTTCCACATTTTTTGAATGCATAGCATCCATCCATTATCCAGACCATTTATCCTGCTCTCAGGGTCGCGGGGATGTTGGAGCCTATCCCAGCAGTCACTGGGTGGAAGGTGGGGAGACACCCTGGACAGGTCACCAGGCCATCACACACACACACACACACATACACACCTTCATAGTTACCTAGGGGCAATTTAATATGGCCGATTCACCTGACCTACATGTCTTTGGGCTGTGGGAGGAAACCGGAGCACCCTGAGGAAACCCACGCAGACATGGGGAGAACACGCAAACTCCACACAGAGGACGGCCTGGGACGACCCCCAAGGTTGGACTACCCCAGGGCTCGAACCCAGGACCTTCTTGCTGAGAGTCCACTGCGCTAACCACCGCGCCACCGTGCCGTTGGTCCTTACGAAGTAGTATTCCTGCTTTTGGAAGTTTCTGTGTTGGAAGGTTTGCCAGCCTGCATGAGGGGCAGACATCATACATGACTTTTACCCACCTTTTAATGATGCACAGTACTGAGATATGCATCTGGGCTGCAGATGTTAGAGAGAGATAATACAGCAGCATATTGTGGTCTTATAACTGAAGGTACTGGTGCAATACTCACAGCTGGAGCGGTGAGTAATACAGGGATCTACTACTGTACACACACACACACACACACACACACACACACACACACACACACACACACACACACACACAGACTAGCCAGTCTGTGGTACACATGCCAACATACAGGGACACAGACAAGTCATGAATATTTAAGAGGTTTGAGTCTGCCTGTGTTCCATATATGTCACCATGCCCATCTCAAGAGCTGCTGGGAGGGCAGGGGGCTGCTGAGCTATGTGTGTGTGTTAGTGTGTGTGTGTGTGTGTGTGTGCGTGCGTGCGTGCGTGCGTGCGTGCGTGCATGCTCGTGCATGAGTGAGAGACAGCAGGCTCAGTGTCGGCCATCTTCATATATCATGTAGCCCCTCCTCGCCGAGAGGGCTGCTTCTGTCAAGTGTGTGTGTGATGAGCGCTCACAAGACCTCACCCTCCTCATCTGTGTGTGTGTGTGTGTGTGTGTGTGTGTGTGTGTCTGCAAAGGAAAAAAACAAGAGGGAGAGAATAAAGAGGAGATGGGGGAGGGTACAAAGAGGGAGAAGGAGGGACAGAGAGAGAAAACATCATGTACATCATCCGCCACATTTCCAGAAAAGCAGGTCAGTAGGGTAAGGTTGGTCTGTGTGTGTGTGTGTGTGTGTGTGTGTGTGTGTGTGTGTGTGTGTGTGTGTGTGTGTGGGCTTTCTGTCTAGAGACTTGCACAGACTAAGCTTTATAGAGCAACAACTCTACTGGCACAGACTATCAAAATTTTACCAAGCAAACAAAATCTCAAATCTCAGGTGCAGCTCAGTACTGAACCGTGACATTAAAAGACGTTTCCTACCCATCATGCATCTGGTCTTGAACAGTGGCTGACATCCAGCCAGAAAACATCAATGTTTGGAAACATGTTTATTCTATTACAATACCAATTTCAATTTATCATTCTTTTTTCTTTTTTTCTTTTTTTTTTTGCTTTGGCATTGGATGGATATTAATCAGTGCACAAATTTCCCACATGGTACAGAGAAGCAGATGCAGGCAGGTGGAGGTGGGGGTGGGTGAGCAGGTGGAGGTTGGGGTGGATGAGCAACAGCCAATCAAGCAGAAGAACACCTGAGGTGTAGTCATGAGCAGCCCTGCCCCCTTCTGTGTCAGTGATTGTGATTGGTGTACAGGTTACACATGGTTGATGCTAATCGGCCAATCACATCACCTCTCAGCAAACGTTTCCTGACCGAGCTAATTAGCTGTCAAATTAAACGATGAATCGGAATCATATTTACTGCCAAGTAGTTCAACAACATACAAGGAGTTTGACTTGGTATGTTGGTGCATGAGGGGAAAAATTAACAGCAATGGCAAGGTAAAAGTTAAAAGAATAATAAAACATAATAAAATATATGCACGAGACAACATAAAAATAGGTGAAATAAGGTGCAATAATGTGGAAACTCTGGGAATATGGTAAGTACTCTATTTACAAAATGTTAAATGAGAATTTTTAAATATGAAGTTATTTACAGAATGAGAACTTGTAGAAGAAAAGATATTTACAGAGTAGTGCGGGCTTTATGCAACATGTCCATGTGCTGAGGGCACAGTGGGGCAGATAGATGTATTGCATTGTGTTTGTGCATGTGAGTGTGTGTAGGTGTATGTCATGTCTTGTTGTGGAGAGAAGGTCAAAGGGGATTGGGGGGTGGTTGGGGAGCAGTGCCAGTATCTGTAGGTGTCTGGGAGCTTGCTGGAAAGGCCTACTGCTGTGGGGAAGAAGCTGTACTTGTGGTGCGAGGTTCTGGTTTGTATAGACCTTAGTTAGCTTCTTGCCAGAGGGGAGTGTTTTGAAGAGACCATGGCCTGGGTGGCAAGGGTCAACCGTGATCTTTCCTGCTCCCTCGGTGTCCTTGAGGCGTACAGGTCCTGGAGGGGATGGCAGGTTGCAGCCAATCACCCTCTCAGCAGAGTGAATCATACACTGCAGTCTGTGCTTGTTCTTGGCAGTGGCAGCAGCATACCAGATAGTGATGGAGGAGGTGAGGGTGAACTCAATGATGGCAGTGTAAAAGTGCACCATCATTGGCTTTAGCAGGTTGACCTTCTTCAGCTGCCGCAGGAAGTACAGCCTTTTCTGTGCCTTCTTGGTGAGGGAGCTCATGTTCAGCTCCCACTTGAAGTATTGGGTGGTGATGGTGCCCAGGAAGTGGAAGGATTCCACAGTGTCAACTGGAGAGCCACATGGGGTGATGGGGGTAGGTGAGGATGTGTTTTTTCTGAAGTTCACAACCATCTCGACTGCCTTTAGAGTGTTGAGTGTCAAGTTGTTTGGTCGCACCAGGACACTAGATAGTCAATCTCCCACCTTTAGGCGGACTCATCCTCACCAGAGATGAGCCCAATGAGCTTGACTGACTGGTGACTGGCAGTGCAGCTGTTTGTGTATAGGAAGAAGAGTAGAGGGCAAAGGACCTAGTCTTGAAGGGAAATAGTGCAAATGAACTGTGAACCAGAGGTGTGTTTCCCCAGCTTCAGATTCCCCTTCCTCTCAGATAGGAAGTCGGTGATCCACCTGTAGGTTGAGTCAAACACGTGCAGAGAGCTTGTCCTGCAGCAGATCTGGGATGATGGTGTTAAAGATAGAGCTGAAATCCACAAACAGGATCCTGACATAGGTTCATGCAGAGTCCAGGTGCTGGAAGATGAATTGGAGCGCCATGTTTCCTGCATCGTAAGTAGACCTATTGGCCCTGTAGGCAAACTGCAGGGGGTCCAGGAGTGGGTTGGTTATGGTTTTAAGGTGGGCCAGTACAAGGGGCTCAAAAGATTTCATTACAACAGAGGTCAGGGTGACGGGTCTGTAGTAATTTAGTCCTGTGGGCCTTGGTTTTTTGAGGACGGGGAGGAAGGTGAAAGTCTTGAAGCAGGCTGGTACGTGACATGTATTCAGTGAGGTGTTAAAAATGTCTGTGAACACCAGAGACAGCTGATTGGCACAGTGCTTTAGGCTGGAGGGAGAGACAGAATCTGGTCCAGCTGCTTTGCAGGGGTTCTGTCTCTTGAACAGCCTGTTAACGTGCCTCTCCAGGTGGAGAGAGTTGTCATTGCGGAAGGGGAGGAGGGGGCCTCCAAGCTGGGCAGTTGTGGAGAAGCCCGGGCCCCTGCTGAGGTGGGGGGGGGGCTGTTTGTCTGGAGCTGGTGGATGGAGTCACGGGAGATGGTTTCAGGACTGACCCATTGTCTTTCAAATCGACAGTAGTACTCATTCAGATCGTTGGCCAGACGCAAGTCATTAGCGGAATGGTATTTCGGAGAACTGTTGTAGAAGTTTCTCAGAGTACGGATGTTCAGCATCCCTCACTGCCTTGCTAAACCTGCATTTAGACTCTTTTTGAATTGAAGCTGTGATGACGGCCAGCGTGCGACAGTCAGTCTGAGATGAAAAGTGATAAAAATAATACAAGTGCTCTCTCTCCCTGTTAGGTCTCTCTTTTCACTGAAACACAACCAACCGGTGGTGAAATCCTGCTCTGTGCTTGCAGAGCCAGATTTGAATATACATAGCATGTGTGTCAGGGTTTAACTTTTTGCATTGGAGGAACATTAACAAACCTCCACATTGCAGAGTGGGTCGTGGAGGGAACGGAGCCTTCTACCACAACATTGCAGTATGGGTAAACAGATCCCCTGTGGTGTTTAATAACGTCAATATTGCTAGTACTTCTTGATATTACAGTATATACGTACACACTGACTCACACATCCCCTCTTACCTCACTATCCAGATGTTTCTAAACTGAAATCAGGTTTCCTCTCAAACTGGCATGCTTTGTGTTAGAATGATGCAACAACATTTTGTGTGACGAAAACATTACTAAAATCGATAAAAGACTCAAGATGGAGAATCTTTGACAATATCTGATTCGATAAGTCAAGTAGGTTTTATTTGTCCTCAGTGGGGCCATTGTTGTGTAGCAGCAGCAACATTTCAATAATATGTGAACATAAGGGATGTAGGGGACGTCGTCATCGGTGTTTTTTGAAGGATGAAGTTGTGAGCATCAGTTAGTCCATCCATCCATTATCCAAACCGCTTATCCTGTTCTCAGGGTCACAGGGATGCTGGAGCCTATCCCAGCAGTCATTGGGCGGCAGGCGGGGAGACACCCTGGGCAGGCCGCCAGTCCATCACAGGGCCCACACATCCATACCTAGGGATAGTTTATGGCTGATTCACCTGACCTTCATGTCTTTGGACTGTGGAAGGAAACCAGAGCCCCTGGAGGAAACCCACGCAGTTCGTTAACAGCATCAGTTAGTGTCTTTTCTAAATCCTTCTACAGCTTTTTCAAAGGTCGTATTCCTGCAAAAGTGTTTCAGCCGCCATATGTGTGTTTGTGTGTGTGCGCGTGTGTGTGTGTGTGTGTGTGTGTGTGTGTGTGTAGTAGGAGTAGCATGGTAGATATGACGGGTAAATGGCTGGGCAAAGTGTGGCCCTCACCTGCCAGACGTGGTTTGGGTGTCAGCAGGTGTGGCTGTGCCATACAGCACTCTAGCTAGTGTACTTAGCTGCTAAAGAAATGAGCTGCACCAGTGGCTGGACAATAGAGAAACCGTTCCGCGGTCTGCATCTGCTTCCATGTGCCTGTGCCATTGTGTTTCCAACAGATGCGCCGGCAAAGTGAGGAGGCCCCGGACCCACCCCACCCTAACCCTCCTCCTGCTCCTCCTCCGTCTGCCCCTGACCCCAACTAAGTCCTCATAACCCCACCTTAGCATTTAAAGGCATGCTACTGTATCTGTGTGCCGGGGCCCGGCTACTGCACCGCAGCCAACCTCTTTATGGTGCGATTATGCGAAACGGGCCGAGAGGAGCGAGAGAATCAAAGCTGCCGGCAGAGATGAGTGAGTTGTACTGTTAGCGTCGCTCCTGCCCCGGCAGATGAGGCGGGAACAGATTAGAGAACCGGCTCCAGGAGACTCGCGCTGATCAAATTCTCCTTTCGTTGCCCCCCTCTTCCCGCCCCCCCATCCGTTCTTTTCCCATGTCAGAATGAATTTGGCTGATAAGGCAGATGATGGATGCCATGGTGCTTTGCAGAAATGTACAAAGTAGGGATGGGTGCACCGTTAAATCTATCTGGCTTCATTTCTTCTGCCGTCGAGTCTTAAAAATCTAACTTTTCGAGTTTTCCAGGTGGAAAATTTCGACTGATCGAGGCAGTTTAACTCGTCTCCGATGCCCATTGACACGTCTCACCCCTCTCCTCAAGACAGCTTGTTTCAAAAATTTTCCAGAATGATCTTTTCTGTGGAGGCGATCTGCTGCTTTCTGTCCTGTTTAAAGATGTCGACACGATTCAGTTCTCCTACAAGTCACACTACACTGAGGGGAACAATAAAATATCTCCCCGTCGACACGTTGAAGACATTTTGGGAAAAATATTCCCGGACCCAAACGTGAGACGGAGTAACTGGATGAAATGGGGTATATTTTGGAGGGTAAGCTCAGAAGAGGAGGTAAGATACCCTCTATGATAACTTGAAAGTATTCTGGAGGCGCAGCACAGACAGAGGTGTGCTGAAAATGGCGTCATTTATATTCAGGAAGGGGCGCCAGCGAGAAGTGGGTGTAAAATCGATGTGGGTCCTCACCTCGTCTCATCCTCAGTTTTTGTTCATGCTGAAAAGATGGGGCTGTGCGCTCGCTGTAGCACACCTGCATAATGGCCAAAAATTGTTGTGTGGAGAGAAAATCTAGTTACTGGAAATTACAAAAATGGAGCACATGCATAAACCACATGAGCATGATGCAGATACACACACACACACACACACACACACATGCATGCTCTCACAAAAACACACCGACAAATGTACTGACGCACACCCAGCAAAACAGCACACGTACACTCACGCACATTCACAAACTGACAGACGGCCACAAAAGCTAACTGATATTCACAAAGATAACCTCAAACACAGGAAGACTCACACACGCACACACACACACACACACACATGCACGCACACACACACATGCATGCACACACGCACACATACATGCACACTCAGCGCGCGTGTGTGAGTGAGTGCGCGCACACACACACACACAAAGTAGCCATCAGTGTCGTGTGTGATAACAGACCGTATTGAGGATGACCGGAGGGGTGGAGAGAAAAACAGAGAGGGAGAGAGAGACAGAGAGGGAGAGAGAGACAGACAGAGAGGGAGCGGGGGAGAGGAGAGCAGGAGAGACATACAGAGAGACAGTGAGGGAGACAGAGACAGAGAGGGAGGGGGAGAAAGGGAGAGAGAGACAGACAGAGAGAGAGGAGAGACAGAGAGAGGGGAAGCGATAGAGGGAGGAGTGAAAGAGAAAAGGAAACCGGTTCCACTTGGTTTCCCCTCGCTATGTAGCAGCACTATCTCTCCCCCGCACTGACCCTCTACATGACTAACTCCACGCCTTATCAGCAACCCACTCGCCTCCCCGCTCACCCCCCCCCCTCCGGCGCCACGTAGAAACGTGGGGGGGGGATGTAAAGCTGATATAGGTTGAAGCGCAGAGCGGCACTATCAGCCTCCGACACCACCGGCCTCACGGCCCGCAGCCGCCACACGGCTCAAGGTGAGATCCTTCTTTTTCTTTTTTGTGGAGTGGGGATTTGGCGTTCCCCTCGGGGCCTAGTTATATGTACACACGTTTACATATACACACGCATGTGCAGGTACACACTCCACGCTCCCAATGTAAACAGGTGCAGTTATGATCCGGCCTAAGTAGGCGCTGTAATTTGAGGGGCGATTGCCAGTAAAGTGATCATTTATATGCATCTGCTCAGCCTCTTGCTGCTGGCGGACACACACACACAAAACCATGGAAAAATACACAACCATGTGCAGGTGTACGCTCACAAATACATTCACACACACAGCACTCAAGGCGCACACTAAACACAAAAATGTATGCGTAATCACAAAAATACTTGCACACCAACAACACACACAGAATACACACGTGCACATTTACGCACACACAAATACGAAGACATGCGTACATACGCACATGCTTAGGTGCACACACACACAGCCTACGCTCACATGCACGCGCACGCACACACAATGCAGCCATACTTATTGAAGCTGACAGGGGCCTTATCCCCCTAATCCAAATTTACATACACCACTTCCGTTTTGTATTCCAACAAAGGCATTAACAGCCTCCATGCAAATCACCTCGACATTGGCTTTATTGTCCCCACTGCCCTCAGTCTGGCTCCATGCTGCAGCTTTAGCTCCCAGCTACTACGGCCCCCATTACTCCCTAGCCAGGATACGCTAAAACCGGGCTGGCCCATAAAACATTAATATCAGTGTGGTAATGAAATCACAGTAATGCTAATACTTGATACACCAATGAGCCAAAACATTATGACCACCTGCCCGATATGCTGTTGGTCCTCCATGTGCCGCCAAAAGAGGTCCGACCCGCCAAGCCATGGTGCAGCACATCCCACAGATGCTCAATCAGACTGAGATCTGGAGAATTTGGAGGCCAGGGCAACACCTTGAACACTTCATCGTGGTCCTCAAGCCATTCCTGAACAATGCTGAAAAAGGCCACTGCCACCAGGTCACACCATTGGGTGTACCTGGTCTGCAACGATTTAGGTAAGTGGCACGTGTCAAATTGACGTCCACATGGCCAGACCCAGGGTTTCCCAGCAGAACATTGCCCAGAGCATCATACTGCCTCCGCCGGCTTGTTGTCTTCCCACAGTGTCATCACTTCCCCAGTTAAACTGTGCATACACATACACGGCCATCCACGTGATCTAAAAGAAAACAGGACTCTTCAGACAAGGCGACCTTGTTGCACTGCTCTAAGGTCCAGTTCCGACACTCGCATGCCCATTGTAGGAACTTTCAACAGCGGACAGGGGTCATCATGGCACTCTGACCGGTCTGCGGCTACGCAGCCCCATGCGCAGCAGGGTGTGATGCACTGTGTGTTGTGACACATTCCTCCTGTAACCATCACTAAAATGTTCTGTGACTTGTGCCATAGTAGACCTTCTGTCAGTTCAGACCAGACGGGATAGCCTTCATTGCTCTCATACATCACTGAGCCTTGGGCGCCCAACACCCTGTCTCTGGTTTGTGGTTTGTCCCTCCTCGGACCACTGTCAGTAGGTACTCATCACTGCTGACCGGAAGCACCCCATAAACCTTGCTGTTTTCAGAGATGCGCTGACCCAGTTGTCTGGCCATCACAACTGGGCCCTTGTCACAGCCTCTCAGGTCTTTACTCCTGCCCATTTCTCCTGCATCCAACACGTTAACTATGAGAACTGATTGTTCTCTTACCCTCTAATCTACTCATATTGACAATAATAATAAAAACACAGAATGGTTAGGGAATTCAAAACTTAGCTCTGCTCTTTGTATCCATAATGGTTTTTGACACTTCGATTTTTCTTTCCTATCTCAGAATCAGGCTTTATTGGCCAAGTATACTTTTACACATATAAGTAATTTATTTTTGGCTGTACACCCATACAAACATGCATGCATACATACACTACCGTTCAAAAGTTTGGGATCACCCAAACAATTTTGTGTTTTCCATGAAAAGTCACACTTATTCACCACCATATGTTGTGAAATGAATAGAAAATAGAGTCAACACATTGACAAGGTTAGAAATAATGATTTGTATTTGAAATAAGATTTTTTTTACATCAAACTTTGCTTTCGTCAAAGAATCCTCCATTTGCAGCAATTACAGCATTGCAGACCTTTGGCATTCTAGCTGTTAATTTGTTGAGGTAATCTGGAGAAATTGCACCCCACGCTTCCAGAAGCAGCTCCCACAAGTTGGATTGGTTGGATGGGCACTTCTTTGAGCAGATTGAGTTTCTGGAGCATCACATTTGTGGGGTCAATTAAACGCTCAAAATGGCCAGAAAAAGAGAACTTTCATCTGAAACTCGACAGTCTATTCTTGTTCTTAGAAATGAAGGCTATTCCATGCGAGAAATTGCTAAGAAATTGAAGATTTCCTACACCGGTGTGTACTACTCCCTTCAGAGGACAGCACAAACAGGCTCTAACCAGAGTAGAAAAAGAAGTGGGAGGCCGCGTTGCACAACTGAGCAAGAAGATAAGTACATTAGAGTCTCTAGTTTGAGAAACAGACGCCTCACAGGTCCCCAACTGGCATCTTCATTAAATAGTACCTGTTAGAGCCTGTTTGTGCTGTCCTCTGAAGGGAGTAGTACACACCGGTGTAGGAAATCTTCAATTTCTTAGCAATTTCTCGCATGGAATAGCCTTCATTTCTAAGAACAAGAATAGACTGTCGAGTTTCAGATGAAAGTTCTCTTTTTCTGGCCATTTTGAGCGTTTAATTGACCCCACAAATGTGATGCTCCAGAAACTCAATCTGCTCAAAGAAGTGCCCATCCAACCAATCCAACTTGTGGGAGCTGCTTCTGGAAGCGTGGGGTGCAATTTCTCCAGATTACCTCAACAAATTAACAGCTAGAATGCCAAAGGTCTGCAATGCTGTAATTGCTGCAAATGGAGGATTCTTTGACGAAAGCAAAGTTTGATGTAAAAAAAATCTTATTTCAAATACAAATCATTATTTCTAACCTTGTCAATGTGTTGACTCTATTTTCTATTCATTTCACAACATATGGTGGTGAATAAGTGTGACTTTTCATGGAAAACACGAAATTGTTTGGGTGATCCCAAACTTTTGAACGGTAGTGTACATAAAAACTTGTGTATGTAGATATTTACATCCCAGGACACGTGTATCAGTGGTGCTGTAAAACTGTGCAGCAGTGTCATTCCTTCTGCAATTTGGGCATTAAAACACACGGAGGCCTACTGTCCCAATCAGTTGTTAATGAATGCATGGATCTTGGCATGAATAATTTGGAGTCCCAGGCAGCCCTGCATGGGAGGTGCAGGAGGGGGTGCTGCTGAATCAATAGCCATAAGGAGTCTGGCTCCCCATTCCCTTTTAAGATCTACAGCCAAAGGAGCCAGTCATCAAAAGTTAATGAGCTATTTAGATCATGCTGTTTCCTCTGCTCTCCGCTGAGAAAACATGGCTGGACCGGGGAGGAGAGAGCATCTTTTTTATATGTACAATATGTACATATGTGTGTGTGTGTGTGTGAGAGAGAGAGAGAGAGGTTCTGTCTTTGTGTTATGTGTATTTGTGTCTTGACCAGAAAAACAAAGAAATGAGCATGCACGCCGTGCACATCCAGTCTCTCTTTGTGCGGCCCTGCGTGTGGGTTGTAGCCATGCCACAAAAGAAAAAGAAAGAAAACACCACTTCAACCCATCCCGCTGTACACTACACCTGATTTCAACATGGCAGGTACGCGTTAGCTCTCATCCAACTCAGAATATAGCTGACTAAATGTAGCCCACTTTTAGACCAAACTGTTATAATTAGTTATAACGTAGTTATGTATCGCTCAAATGACCTGGACTGACAATTGTCAGTCAATTCTCTGTGGCAATTTAGGCTAAGATGAAGACATCTACTAACCTTTCACTTTTCAACCAAATTTAGCCATAATCAGCCCCATGTTCCCTCAGCCCTGTGGCTTAGCTATCGTCATCATTATCATAGCTATAGAATACATTAACTTTTGATTAGGTTAGCTAGCGAATAGGTTAGCTATCGAATAGGTTAGCTATCGAATAAGTTAGCTATAGAATACATTAACTATAGAATAGGTTAGCTATCGAATACGTTAGCTATCGGTTAGGGTTAACTATCAAATAGGTTAGCTTTCTGTTAAGGTTAGTTATCAAATAGGTTAGCTATCAGTTGAGGTTGGCTATCAAATAGGTTAGCTGTCGGATAGGTTAGCTATCAAATAGGTTAGCTATCGGTGAGGTTAGTTTAACGTAAGTGTTGAGTTCAGGTTAGTTAGAGGTTGCGGTTAAGGTGGGTTAGGTTAAGTTTAGGTCGGTTCAATGAAATAAAGCTGAGGGAACATAGACACGTTCCCATTTAGCCACGGCTTTGGTCCAGGTGTGCTGTCTAGGCTAAAACTGGTTGAAAAGGAGAAAGCAATTAACACCATTCAGAAACCTGGTTGAACCTGAGTTTGACTTACCGATGTCATACTGTGTGTTGGTAAAGGTCTTCTACCAGCTTGTTCTGTCATATCTGCTTGGTAGACACAACAGCTTCACTTCTTTAAATTCAACACTACCTGCCTTCCTCTTCCTCATCTGGGTGCTGTGATGAAGATGGAAAACACTATACACCCTATCATTTGTCCTGCCAGACACCAACCATTGATATCACACAATGCTGAAGTCTGCAGGATGTGGATGATCATGTTTGGGATGAATAGCAAGTAGTAAGAAGTACATTTGTTTGTATGTAAATCTTCAGGTTTGTAACAGCAGTTTATTTACCAAAATTGGTAAGCAAAGAGAGACAGAGGAGGCAGAGATGATGGAATCCAAACTTCAGTCAAACAAATTTTATTTATTCACTTTGTGGTAACACTTTCACATAACACTTGATATGAAAACACTGACATTGAAAAACAGTGTGTGTGTGTGTGTGTGTGTGTGTGTGTGTGAGAGAGAGAGCGAGAGAGAGAGATCTGAACCCATACTGACCACATGTTCAGCAGATCTCAACCGGTTCTCCATCCCCAGTGTTTAAAGGTCATGATGGATCCATGAGAAGGCCAACTGGGAGGAGAATGACGGTGTGTTAAGTCTCATGTACGCAGTGGTTGGATGATTAAATTGGAGACAACGGCTTCGCCCCGGTCCCTGGCCTCCTTTCTGAACTCACTCAGATATCTTCCCCCTCCGTCAGGGCAGAACATTCCAAAGTCAGTGACAACTCACTGTGTTGCTCTTAGACCTTGAGAAGGTTTTAGTTCATTTCTGTTTTGACAGGACAGTGAAGAGAACGATGAAGAATAGGGTGTGCGTACAGTAGATATGAAAAGTCACTCAGCAGAAACAGCTCTTAGAGCCTCAAGGAGAGTTTGTCAGATCCCTAGAGCTTCTCATCCCGTGGACCACCGGACCTCAGCTGGCAGAGATTCTGAGGATTCTATTCTTAATTTGCCATTTCCATCCAAAATGACAAAATTCACATGGAAACATTTGGATGGAAAAGCAGTTACTGTCTCCTCGATACTTTTTCCTAGCTGCTGCTCTGAGACGCGGGACCAGCCTCGTCCACCGGGAGGAATAATTTTACAAAACGGCTGTTCAATAATTTATTTGTGCCATGCTCAATAGAAAAACAAATCTGACTTCAAAATGCAGTGGTATCATACCAGAACGTCCTGCTAACAAACATGAGTCCCAATACATTTAATATTGATGCCTGTCCTAAAGACGCGCTCTACCTCACTGCTCCTCATTTCTATATTTTTTTGGAAAAAAATCTTAATAAACATCTGAAAGGCGAAGCAGGAAAAATGATACTTTTGTTTTTTAATCTGATGAATCTCGAAGGTCTAATCAGGTTTTGAACGTCTGTCAGATTTTTTTTTTCTTCAAACATTTTGAAAGCACTTTGACATCCTTATGGAAACCTTCACTTCACAACCACAACCCAGTCCAGTAGTTTTCAATTAGGTCCTCAGATTCCACCAGTGCAGCTGTTTACTATTCTACCAAGTGGTCTCTTGTTCCAGCTGTAAAACCTGCCTGGCTGCACACTAACATGCGATCCCCCCCATTGCACCCCAATTGTACTTGGCCAATTACTCCACTCTTCCGAGCTGTCCCGGTCTCTGCTGCGCCCCCTCTGCCAATCCGGGGAGGGCTGCAGATTACCACATGCCTCCTCCGATACATGTGGAGTCAGTAACCAGCCGCTTCTTTTCACCTGACAGTGAGGAGTTTCACCAGGGGGACGTAGCACGTGGTAGGATCACGCTATTCCCCCCAGTTCCCCCTCCCCCCCGACCAGAGGAGGCGCTAGTGCAGTGACCAGGACACACACCCACATCCAGCTGCCCACCCGCAGACACGGCCAATTGTGTCTGTACAGACACCCGAGCAAGCCGGAGGTAACACAGGGATTCGAATCGGCGATCCCCGTGTTGGTAGGCAACGGAATAGACTGCTACGCTACCTGGACGCCCTACTAACATGCTATTTAGTATGTCGAAATAATATGCAAGCATTTTTGTTATGTCCAAAACCACGGTGTGCATCAAACAGTGGGCAAAAAACACCCAGATGTCATAATATGAGCAGAGGAACATCGTGGTACCAATAAACATTAAGATCCTTGCTAGATGGGTGCAATGCTTCACCACAGCAACCAACGATGGCGGAAAGCGGCTCAACCCCAAGGGGCAGAACCCAGAAGTTGTTAAATTCTGGTTTTACGTTTTAAAAAATGATGTTGGTGACCACACCGGTAGACGTTTACATGCATCATCAACCCACAAAGGGCCGAGAGGAAGTGGCGAGGCTTTATGATGATGTCGTATGTCTGTAAGTCCATCGTACTTTTTACTCGCATGCTAATGACACACTGGAGGATAGTACACATGTGCAATATTCAGTGCATAGTACATAATAAATACTGTGCCCTCATTAGAGGTTGGTGAATGTAATGAAATACCTGGTAGAATGGGAAACAGTAGTGCTGGTGGTGCTTGAGGACCTGGTTGAGAACCACCGGTCTAGTCTGCAAAACAAAGTCATTCAGAATATTGTAGGCATGGCGGGTCATGATCTTTCTGTGGCATGCAGCCAAGCCAGAGTACACTGTATATATCTTTATGTAATGGAAGCACTGGTGTGCAGATGAAGGATGACATGCAACACAGGTCTAGAGGTGGACTGGAAAGAAGACTCACATTAAGTCTGCATGGTAGACATGTTTCTACTGAACTCTGCCCCTCTTCTCCCAATGCAATGAAAAGCTGTGCATTTTAATCCTACCAAAGGTGTGGGTGCTGTCATGACTCTTATCACACACACACTGTATATGTGATGGCGAGAGAGAGAGGATGGGTGCTGAGAGAGAGAGAGAGAGAGAGGATAACTTAGAGAGTGAAAGGATCATTATCTTAATTAATTGGAGGTGGTTTTGGCAGTATTGGTACTTTGTCGATGTGAATCTTGGAATGGAAATGCGGCTGGAGGAAGGAGGTGAATGAGGATGTGCAGGTGAGGCAGGGGGGTGGGGGGCATTGATTGTTTGCAGGATGTCAGATTTCCCTCCGGAGGTAAACCGGCCGATCTTATCTGCTGCGTTCTCCACCGGATCACATTAACCTGCAGCTCGCTCTCAAATGCCCACAAAACCCCATCGGACCCCGAGTCCTGTCGATGTTCGTGTAATTGGTCAACCTCCACGTCTCCCCACCTGTCTCTGTCTCTGTCTCTCTCTCTAAACCTGTCTGTCTGCTCCGATGCCTCCCTCTCCGGCGGCTCCTTTCCCACCAAACCAAATCCTCCTGTTTGAGCGCGGCGTGCCGGGGGGTTTAGAGAGAACAGAAGTGGGGGATGAACCTTGGCTTACTGTCAGTGAAGGCAAACCCTTCAGCGTAGAAACCTCTTAGAGGAGGAATACTAATCTGTCAGGGATGCTAGTTCTGCTCAACCGCTATGGAAAGTACACACACACACACTAGTACTGCTACTACTTGATATAGTACTACTATGATGTGATTACTATGTCGGGTCCTCTGGTGTGAGTTGGTAACTATAGCGCCCTCCAGTAGTAGACATGAGGCACGAGATCATGGTTAAAAAACGGGGCTTTATTCCTCTATCGGACCAACCCGTGGGAACTGGGTTAAAAGAGAAAAATACAATAAATGTAGTGTAACGAGCACGGATGACTAGACTCACTAGCTCTTGGCTAACAGGTCGGACCCTTTAGATGACTGGGTAACACAGTCACCAGTGGTGCGGGAGACCCGGGTTTGCGTCCCGGCTGCGGCGGCGGTTCCCGGCTACCCCCTGAATTCGTGACATTGGTGTCAGAAGTGGGATGGTGAGACCGTGAGGCCACCGGAAGCGCCTGCGCCCAGAGGCGCGAGGGAGCTGGTATGCTGAAGTGCAGGGATGCGCTTCCCGAAGGAGGGGGGTAGTGTAACCACCACAAATACGTAGACTCACTAGCCCTTGGCTAACGGGTTGGATCCTTTAGGCGACTGGATATCGTAGTTGCCCGTGGTGCGAGAGACCCGGGTTCACGTCCCAGCTGCCCCCCTGAATTCGCTGTGTATGTATATGTCTTGTGGAAATTGCAGGAAAGCAGAGACGGACAATTTCTATCATTGACTACACGAACGTGTGTCTCTTTTAGTTCATCTACAAACAAACAGCCCGAGCAACTTGGGGCTGCTCCCACCAATCATCGTGTTGGTGCTAGAATGCATCGTCTGGAGGGAGGTGGGAGGGAACGCCGCTGCACGTCATCAAATGCTCACAGCGGAATCACGGGTTATGTTGCTAGCTCGCATTGTTTAACGCTAGCTTTATAGTTATTTAGCTGTGTGTTTATTACAATCCACGTTGACATAGAGTTGGTTTGTAAAGGGGCGAGGGCCGAAGGCCCGAGCTGCATCTAATGTCAATCCACTGTTTCCCACTGTTCCTAAACTGAACTAGCCCCTACCCAAGCCCCTACCCAATCATAAGATTGGTCGATTCCGCTGTGAGCATTTGATGACGTGCAGCGGAGTTCCCTCCCACCTCCCTCCAGACGATGCATTCCAGCACCAACCCAGTCATCGCTGTAGCTCAACCTGGAAACACTTTTTCTTAAAGCGACCAGAACCTGTTATGGTGAATTATGTCCATAGAGTCCGTTACAGTATTCACAACTGGTAGTTCCCCTACAGCAATACAGCAGGCAGCATACTGAGCCGACACATTTATAGCAAATGTAAATAATGCATTAAATATATCATTAAAAAAACACAACGAAATGAACTTAAACTCAAACGTACCTCGTAGGCTGCATACTACTGACGAGGGGCTAAGTCTTGCTAGCTTCGTCCTTGTTCTTGTCTGTGGTCTTGCCATTGTTATTTTGGTGCTTTTTGCGTTTTTCCTTCCACGGTGTTTGGTTTTATTAATTACGTGCGGAACACTGGAGCGGCAGAAATTAGTTCCACCTCTAGGACTACTTTGAATTATAGGTAGGAACAAAAAAACAGCCCAAAAGGTGCCAAACTAGAAAGTTAACTGACAATGTGAGGCAGTTACAGTCACATTTAAACGGATCTGTTAATTTCCGACTCTCTTATTAGTAATTTTGCTTGAACTCGTCAAATGAGTAAATGTACATCATGATTAGGTACTTTCTGCACATGGTGTTTGGTGAAGACTTAACACCGGCTAACTAGCAGTAAATTCTAGTCTCGCTATCAGAATTGTGATCGGCAGCTGAAAAGAGCAGAACATCTGCAGACCACGGGCGGTAAAATGAGTTTCCTGGCTGAGGAGGAGGTCTCAACCATCACTGATGGACTGTGTCCACAGGTCTCCAGAAACAGAACCTGAGTTACTGACTGTGCCTTCGTCCCAAAGGGGCGACAGACCGAATGGAAGGTTCTCCACTGCTGCTGGCTGATGGAGAGAAGAACTGGGCTAATGAGACTTGGAGGGACGCTCACAACAAGCCATCTTTCAGTCAGCACTCCCACTTGGCCAGCCGGTGATGGGATTGGATTTAAGGCGCCACGGGGATTTGTTGTGTTGAACAGAAGTGTGTGTGTGTGTGTGACTGTGTGTGTGTGTGACTGTGTGTGTGTGTGTGTGTGTGTGTGTGTGTGTGTGTGTGGTATGATATGATTTCCCACCAGGTGTGTTTATAAGAACACAACAGTCTGGGGTATCCGCGATGGTGTTTGACATGTGGTAATGTGTGACTGTATGCAGGAGCGCAGCTTATAAATACTGTATATATACTGTCGGTGTGTGTGTTTGTGCACGCTCACATGCAGGCGTGTTATGTTAAGTTATGTTCCCTGGTACACGGGGCTTACACCTGCCCCGACGCACCAGCAGTAATACTGCCAGCAGCCTCCCACTGAGCATCTGCTTTATGACCTCAGCTGCATAATCCAGAAGCTCTGCTGCATATGGAACCACATAACAAGCCACGAGCTGTGATTCACCTGCACAACCAGCCTCCAGCTGCACAACCAGCCTCCACCGGGCTCACGAGGCCGGTCCGAGTTAAAGTAATGTATAGCCTATGGTGCTGGTTCAGCCAGAGACATCACCCAGGACAGAGTACTGCTACTGCAGAACATCACCCAGCACAGAGTATTTCTAATGCAGAACATCACCCAGGACAGAGTACTGCTACTGCAGAATGTCACCCAGGACAGAGTATTTCTACTGCAGAACATCACCCAGGACAGGGTACTGCTACTGCAGAACATCACCCAGGACAGAGTATTTCTAATGCAGAACATCACCCAGGACAGAGTACTGCTACTGCAGAATGTCACCCAGCACAGAGTATTTCTAATGCAGAACATCACCCAGGACAGAGTACTGCTACTGCAGAATGTCACCCAGGACAGAGTATTTCTACTGCAGAACATCACCCAGGACAGGGTACTGCTACTGCAGAACATCACCCAGGACAGAGTACTGCTACTGCAGAACATCACCCAGGACAGAGTACTGCTACTGCAGAACATCACCCAGCACAGAGTACTGCTAATGCAGAACATCACCCAGGACAGAGTATTTCTACTGCAGAACATCACCTAGGACAGGGTATTTCTACTGCAGAACATCACCCAGCACAGAGTACTGCTACTGCAGAACATCACCCAGCACAGAGTACTGCTACTGCAGAACATCACCTAGGACAGAGTACTGCTGCTGCAGAACATCACCCAGGACAGAGTACTGCTGCTGCAGAACAAGTATTTTGTGTTGTTCTGCACGTGTTGAGTAGAGCATGTCAAGTACAGTATGATGTGAAATACATGGTTTAGGTTTCCATATTTAGTCTGTATGGACATGTTACAGCAAAACAGTACAACACAATAAAGTGTGTGTGTGTGTTTGTGTGTGTGTTTGTGTGTGTGTGTGTGTGTGTGTGTGTGTGTGTGTAAGTGATGCTTGGCTTTGAAAGAACTTGTAAATGTAAACACTGAGTGTTCAGTTTCTCAGTGTATCTGTACACTGGAGTATGTGGACATGGTCACACCCACCATTCACAGTTACACACTACTAGACACAGCTGTGACACACACACACACACACACACACACACACAGAGTTACACAGACACACACACACACACACACACAGACATACACACACACACACACACAGAGTCATAGATATACACACAGTCAGTCTCACACACACACACACACGGTCATACACAGTCTTAGATAGATATGTACAGTCACACAGTCTAACACATATACACATGCACGCGCGCGCACACACACAGTCATAGATATACACACTCACAGTCACACATACACACATACAGTTACACAGACACACACACACACACACAGTTACAGATACACAGTTACACACACACACACACACACACACACACACACACAGGTAAACAAGCTGTCTCCTCCTCCTCGGCTCCCAGGTGGGAGGTTACATCAGCAGCAGGCTCCTGACTGGTGTCATGGTATGAAACGTCCCCGTAGGCCGCCGTGTTTAACCAGCCCCTCCGTCTGCACCTACACACCACCGCCGTGCCGCCATGCAGCCAGCTGCTCTCTCCAGGTGTTTCCCCTGTGCCGTGCCATCGCCCGCCACAACAGTATGACGGGGTTTAACAGGAGCGTGCACGTTCACTGCTCGGTGTGTTGAACTCGGGTTGACACCAGTAGACACAGAGTGAAGGAAGCAACTCACGGCTGCAGAGGAGTGAGCTTTATGTACACATGTCATCAGGGCTCACTGGTATCAGTAGACACTCTCATGGACAGAGAGGGGACCTGCTGGTCAAAAGGCTGGTCCTGTAACTGAGCTGTAGTAAACCTGCTGAAGCTAATACATCTGCATACAGCGAACTAATAAACACCCGTTTATTTTCTTCAAGTCGCTCTGGACAAGTGTCACCAGTGGATAAATGTAGAACATGTTCTTTAAATGCTGCCATGAGGATGAGGCGCTTATCGATATAACATTATGGCATGCATCATTTATTTTAAACTGCGGAATACTGAGATGGGTTTTTCAGTGATCACTGCAGACCCGGCAGGTACCTGCTGGGCATGGCCTACATGAGAGTATTGTGTTTTTATGTCAACATCAAACTTTAAAGTTACAGTCATGAAGATTGTTTTTAACTCCCTGACACGTATGGAGGAAGGTGGATAACGGCAGTGTTGTCTGAGCTCCATCCAGACTGAGTCTGGATGGAGCTACAAGTGGCTGAAATGAGTTTCCTCCGTAGGGTGTCTGGGCTCAGCCTTAGAGATCAGGTGAGGAGCTTGGACATCCGGAGGGAGCTCGGAGTAGAGCCGCTGCTCTTTAGCATCGAAAGGAGCCAGTTGAGGTGGTTCGGGCATCTGATTAGGATGCCTCCTGGGCGCCTTCCTTTGGAGGTTTTCCGGGCACGTCCAGCTGGGAGGAGACCCCGGGATAGACCCAGAACTCACTGGAGGGACTACATGTCCATTCTGGCCTGGGAACGCCTTGAGATCCCCCAGGAGGAGCTGGAGGACGTTGCTGGGGAGAGGGACGTCTGGAGTGCCCTACTTAGCTTGCTGCCACTGCGACCCGACGCCGGGGAAGCAGCTCATGATGAATGAACCTGAGTTTGACTTATTGATGTAGTACTATGTGTTGGTCTTCTACCAGCTTGTTCTGTCATATCTGCTGTTAGGCACAACTTCACTTCTTCAAACTTAACACTACCTGCCTTCCTCTTCATCATCTGGCTGCTGTAATGAATACAAAAACACTATGCACCCCATCATTTGGCCTACCAGACACCAGCCATCCACACCACACACTACTGAAGACTTCCTGTGTGGAGGTTTGTATGTTAGTCATTGTGTTGACCATGAAAGACTTTATGGTGTGTGTTTGCAAGTGAGTCTGCAGGGTTGTGACTCTGCTGTGATGCATTTCTGACAAACAGACCATGCAGACGATCTTATCAGGTGTCTGCCAGACACTGGACGCCATTTTGGAGCCGCTGGCCTGACTTGTCCTGATCTAGAACACGTGTTTAGAGAAGTAAAGAAGTGATGAGAGTCATACTAATAGCAATGATAATAAAACCTGTCTTAACCATATATTTAATCTGTTATGGAGTCTTAAAACCTTGCTTTTTGTAAAACAAATTATTCTTTATACCTTATACAGTCTGTCACATATTGCTTTATTTCAAGTTTTTTTCATCAGGGAAAACTCCAGGCACAAATATAACGGCAATAAAAACAAATGGAGTAATTTCATCCATCTCACCGGAGAAAACTAAACGGTTAAGAGTTAAGATGTGAGAGACTGCTGGAGCTGTTATAACGGCTGTTTCTGAGAGGGGGGAGGAGAGAGACAAAGGGGAGGGAGAGGGAGAGAAGGAGAGTGGGGGGGAGACGGAGGAGGGAGAGGGATAGAATGGCTCTATTTCCTGAATTCAGAATAAGAATCTCTCCATTTGGATCTCTCTCTCTCTCTCTCTCTCTCTCTCTCTCTCTCTCTATATATATATATATATACACACAAAATCCAGTGATTCAAGTAAATTCTTTATCATAACCGTATATATATATTATTATATTGATTATTATATTAGTCATATATATTTTATATGTATATATGATTTAGTATTTGTAGGTACAGTGTATGTTCAGTGTTACAGGTTTAAAACGCTTTTCAAAACAACGTTACAAAGTGTTTTACACGACAAAAGAAAAATAAAGAAATAAGTGGTAGACAAACGATTAAAAAACTATTTAAAAACAGTTAAAAGGTTGGACAGCATTGGGAAGGAAATATAAAAGCAAATGGAGCTGCATATGACGAAAAATAAAATAAGCACAATAAAACTGTAAAATAATTAAAATAATCAACAACCAATAAGTAAATAGTAATACAATGTAAATGAGGTCAACAAACCCTGAATAAGCATACTCATAAAAGTCTGTTTTCCAGAGGGACGGAAACGAGATGAGCATCTCTCTCCAGACTGCTCTCCTCAGGGAGGCTGTTCCACAGAGTCGGGGCCCTAACAGGACAGTGTAGGTGTCCTAACACAACAGAGTAGGGGCCCTAACAACAAAGTAGGGGTCCTAACACAACAGTGTAGGGGTCCTAACACAACAGAGTAGGGCATTGGTTTTCAAAGTGGAGGCCGCCAGGGTACACCAAGAGGGCCTCAGCAAATTGGAGGGAAGAAGAGGGAAAATGCTAAAAAAAAATTTTTTTGAAAAATAAATTGATTTATTATGTATATTATGATCAAATATATTTTATAACAAAAAATGCTTATAATGGGAAACAGAAATATTCAATATAATGGAAGGATTAAAATTTAAAGTATAAATGTCATTATTATTGCATTAACAAAAGTAAGGAATATATTCAGGAATTTTTTTTCTTCTTTTTAACATTTGCCGTAGTATTGTCAATGTGTTTTTAAAGACATCTTGCAAAAAGGGGGCCCCGGCCAGAAGCTAATGCTATTTGGGGGCCTTGGCATGGAAAAGTTTGGGAACCCCTGGAGTAACAGAACAGTGTAGGGGTCCTAACAGAACAGAGTAGGGGTCCTAACACAACAGAGTAGGGGCCCTAACAGAACAGAGTAGGGGTCCTAAAACGACAGAGTAGGGGCCCTAACACAACAGAGTAGGGGTCCTAACAGAACAGTGTATGGGCCCTAACAGAAAAGATTAGGGGGCCCTAAAAGAAGAAGCCCAGTCACCCTTGTTCCACAGACTAGATTGTGGGATGGCTAGCAGAGCCTCGGCTGAGGACCTCAGGGTGTGACCAGGCACGTATGGCGTCAGAAGATGTGACATGTACTTGGGTGTGAGTCCAGAGTGGCCCCTGAGGACGTCAGGGTGTGACCGGGCACTTATGGCAAGGGTGTGACCGGGCACTTATGGCATCAGAAGATGTGACATGTACTCGGGTGTGAGTCCAGAGCGGCCCCTGAGGACCTCAGGGTGTGACCGGCAGTGTTGGGGGTAACGCGTTACAGTAATATGTTACATTTAGGCAGTAACGGAGTAATATAACGCGTTACTGATACAATATCGGTAATATTATTACAGTTACTGTGCTCATGTAACGCGTTACCGTCTTCTATTTCATCTTTTATTTCACGAGTTTCTGAACGAAATGCCACTTCCGCTGTCAGCATCAACACCAGTCAGCACGAGATGCTATCTGACACTAGAGCGCCGCGGGCATGTCTTGTTGATATAAAGTCTACTGTCACTGAAGAATACTGTTGCTGAAGAAGCGCGCAATGGCGACGACAGCAGAGCCCAAGTCGACTTTTTCCAAATGGATATACTCCAACTACTTTCAGTTTGTCCGAGCAAAAGAGAAGAACATCACTGTAAAGTGTACTTTATGTATTGCCGATCAGGAGCTATCTACTGCTAGAAATAGCACAAGCAACCTGAAGAAGCACCTGGAGAGAGTGCACAGTAACGTGAAGCTAAAGAGAGTTGCTACTAACGACCGCAAGCAGAGTGACTGGGAGGATGGCACGAGTACATCGAAACAACTAAAGCTGGATTTTTCTAGACCCGAGTCAAAGTTGGTGGACCCAGGAGAATTGCGAAGGCTGGTGGTGAAGTATGTCATGGAGGACATGCTGCCTCTTGCTACAGTGGAATCACCAGCCTTCTGAAAACTTGTATCCATGATCCCTGTCAGATCAACTTACAAGGTAAAAACCGTGATGTTAGCTAGCTAACGTAACGTTAGCTAGCTAGTCGCCCTAATGCATTGCTAAATAAGTCCTGATAAACATAGCCTAACGTTAGCTTAGCTAACTAGCTACCTAGCTAATGTCACCCTTAATATTCGGACTTGGCTCAAATCAACTAGCTAACGTTAGCTAACCTAGCTGGCTAGCTAGAAGAGGGGATGAACTACTAGCTAACAACTAAAGGGATTGCAAAACTGGTGTAAAGTGGTAGCTAGCTAGCTAGCGTTAGCTTACTCTAACGTAACCAAACGTTCATGCTGTTTCCAAAGAAGCAGGAGTTAGGTTGAGGTGAGGAAGTTGCTATCGTTAGAAGGCTAACTTGACCCAACCAACACAGCGTGCAATGGAACTAGCCTTGTTGTGCTAGGCTAGCCAACATTAGCTAGCTAACTGTAGCTGAAGTCACGGAGTTTTTAGGAAACAAACTAAAAGGGTAACGTGTAGTGTTTGCCATCTTCTTATTTTTCAGCATGTACTACCAGATCGAAAAACCTTTGCCAAGGATTTGGACAAGGCCTATGCAGCGATGGAAAAACAGCTGAAGAATAAATTAGATGCCCAGGACCATGTGTCAGCAACAGCTGATATATGGAGCCGCAATAACAAGAGTTTCCTGGGAGTGACTTCACTGGATTGATGAAGGTACAGTCAATGTATTTGATTGTGATGAGATGTGCCCTTCCCCCTCTCCCACAGAGTTTTGAGCATCTTTTTGATGGAAAAGAGCTCTATAAATACTATACTGGTATTATTATTGTTGTTATATTATTATTAATATTCATGTTGATTGACAGGTTCATTGGTAAATAACCTACTGTAGATAGTGATGTAGATACACAGCATGCATGTGAGTCAGTTCAACTAGACATTCAGGAGAGCAGTCACATGTTTGGTGTACAAGATGACTGGATTATTTTGATAAAGCAATCTCAACTATCTCTCCGTTTCTTATGACAGGTACCTTACAATGAGAAAAGGCAGCTATAGCTTGTAGAAGATTCAGGGGCCAACACGTATGATGCAATTGCAACAGAGCTGGAGGACATTTTTTCCCAATATGGACTGACCAACAACAAAGTGACTGCATGTGTGACAGACAATGGGAGTAATTTTGTGAAGGCGTTCAAGGAGTTTCAACAGCAGCAAGCACAGTCTGAGTCTGATGAGGAGGAGATGGAGGAAGGTGGTGAGGTGACCTTTACAGACCTGCAAAGTGTGCTCTCCACCACCAATGAAAATGCTGAAAACAGTACATGTGAACTGCCTCCCCACTTTAGATGTGCAGCCCATACACTAAATCTAATTGCAAACAATGAGGTAGATAAATGGGTGTCATCTAATTCAGAATCCAAGGCTGTGTATCGTAGTGCTACAGGCAATGTTCTGCACTATGGACAAAGGCCAGCTGCTCTACAATAGCATCAGAGTACCTGGAAGAGGTCAGCAGTCAAAAGTTGATTGTTCCTACTGTAACCAGGTGGCTCATTCTATGAGGCATATGCCCGCATTACAGAAATGCCCCTCAGTGTCATCAATAACCTCTGCACAAAGCTTCAGGTTAAATGTATGAACGACAGGGAGTAACAGTTTCTAAAAGAATACTGTTCTATAATGACACCTTTCACAGCTGCTTTAGACATTTTGCAGGGCGAGGAGAATTGTTTTTATGGAACACTTCAGCCAACATTAGAAATTCTTATGGCCAAAACCCTCGCAATTAAACATGGCCTATCGCAGATAACCAGTGGACTGCCAGACATCATTGTGACCGCAATCAAAAGTTGGTTTGCAACAACGCTTGACTCCAAGGAGGCTTTGCTGGCTGCTGTCTCGCTCCCCAAGTTTAGGCTCCGCTGGTTGAAAGAGGAAACGAGAAAAGACAACATTAAGCTGCTGCTCATTATGGAGTGCCGCTCCTTTACAGAAGAACCAGCAGCCCTGACACCTAATCCTCATCCACCTGTCGCTGCCTCCAATGAGGATGACTTTTTTTCCTTTGATGCAGAGGCCAATGTAACCAGTGCAGCTATGTCAGTGGATACAGAGGTGGTGGACTATCTCAAATCTGATCCTGTGATGGAAAGCCTGCACAAGTTTCCACAAATTAAAAAAGTGGCACTCCGCTATAACTCAGCAACACCATCCAGCGCACCAGTGGAAAGACTTTTCAGTCTTGGGGGACTTGTTCTCACTCCAAAGAGAAACCGTCTCAGTGAAGCACGCTTTCAGCGCCTACTCCTGCTGCGTTTTAACAAGTTCTTTCGCCGTATGTAGTAAGGCCTTAGGTCAAGGCTAATTGCTTTCTATAGTTTATTTTTACTATCAGCCTTTATAAGGCTGTATGTTTCCCTTGCTTGTACTGCAGGTCTACCCTGTTTGTCTGTACTGGTTTTTTTTGTTGAAATAATAGCCTACACTACAAGCTATGCACTTGTTTATTTAATGAAGTTGAGGTTATGTATTATTTTTTTCTTCATCCAGGACTGAAATTAACCATATTTTATAATTAATGAATGATGCACTAATATTTGTTGCTGTTGGTCCCATACTATTTCAGGGATGGAAAAAATGAATGCCCTTCTGGTGGCTGTATGTTTAGTGACGCTCTAACATGAAGTTTTTGAAGTCCAAGCAATTAAAAAAAAGCATAGAAAAATATATTTTGTGTCTTGTCATGTATTTGTTTGTTGTGATGTAATTCTGTGTAATCAGCTCCAGTTAATCTGAGCTTCTGCGCTTCCATTATTCGCCATGAAAGAAGCAGTATGTGCTTTGATTTTTTAATGCCTAGGTTTCGGTGTTTAGGTTGGTGAAAGTAACTCAAAGTAATATGTAATCAGTAACTAATTATTCTACACATAAAGTAATATTGTAGTGTAACTTATTACTTTTTAAATGAAAGTAACTAGTAATATGTAATATATTACATTTTGGAAGTAACTTGCCCAACTCTGGTGACCAGGTACGTTTGGCGTCAGAGGATGTGACATGTACTCGGGTGTGAGTCCAGAGCGGCCCCTGAGGACCTCGGGGTGTGACCGGGCATGTATGGCGTCAGAGGATGTGACATGTACTCGAGTGTGAGTCCAGAGCGGCCCCTAAAAGTTAAGACAAACATCTTAAGATCAACTGTACATTTGCCGGGAGCCAGTGAGGAGAAGCTAGAGCAGGAGTAATGTGGTGTTGGTGGTGTTGGTGGGGAGTCGGGCTGCAGTATTCTGGACAGGTTGTGATTTACGGAGACTCTGCGGACTCACACGTGTGTAGATGGTGTCACAACAGTCCAGGTGAAAGCATGTGTGCCAGTCTGAACCTCTGCTGGAGGAAACTGAACTGATCTTGGCGAGTCTCCTGAGCTGCAGAGACATGACGGGGCAATGGGGTGGATGCTGAGTGTGATTGACAGCTTCTTCACGACACTCAGATATATTCACAGCCCCCCCCAATCATCTCTCACGGCACATCCACCCCAACACAACTCACCTCGTGTGTGTGTGTGTGTGTGCAGAGCCTCACTGAGCTCTTTTGTGTTGTTCCTAAATACAAGACCGCTACTACACAATCACCACCACATCCTGCACAACAGACTTCAGCGCGTATGAGTCAGTGTGTGTGTGTGTGTGTGTGTGTGTGCGTGTGTGTTGTGTTTGTGTGTCAGTGTGCTGCAGATTAAATATGTGATGGAGGCATGCGTGTGTTTGACATGAGATTGTGCGTGATGGCTATCACTTTCAGTTTGTGCTCACGTGTGTGGCAGATGCCTATCACTGGTGTGTGTGTGTGTGTGTGTTTGTATATGAGATAGAATGTAAATGTGTGTGCACACGTTATACATGATAAGTGTGTGCATGTCCTTGATTGTGCAACCACTTTGCAGTGACTGCAGCTTTCAGTTTGTGTGCTACTGCGTTGCGTTTGCAGCAGATGACTATCAGTGTGTGTTTGGACATGTGGGTGTTTGCATGGCTGTGTGTGTGTGTGTGTGTGTGCGTGCGTGCGTGCGTTCGCGTGCAGTGCACTTGTCTGTATCTGAATGCTTTTAGTGTGGCGGTAAACATCATGGCGGGCCCCTCTGCCCCGCTCCGATACCGTCTCTCATCTCGCTGACTTCCACCTAAACCTCCAGATTCTAGTTTGACAAGCCGCAATCGCTCTCTCTCTCTCACTCTGTCTCTTCCTCTCTCACTCTCTCTCTCTCTCTCTCACTCTGTCTCTTCCTCTCTCACTCTCTCTCTCTCTCTCTCTCTCTCGCTCACTCTGTCTCTTCCCCTCTCTCGCTCTGTCTCTGTCTCTCTCGCTGTCTCTCTCTCTCACTCTGTCTCTTTCTCTCTCACTCTCTCTCTCTCACTCTCTCTTCCTCTCTCTCTCTCTCTCTCTCTCTCTCTCTCTCTCTCTCTCTCTCTCTCTCTCACTCTGTCTCTTTCTCTCTCACTCTCTCTCTCTCACTCTCTCTTCCTCTCTCTCTCTCTCTCTCTCTCTCTCTCTCTCACTCTGTCTCTTCCTCTCTCTCTCTCTCTGTCTCTCTCACTCTGTCTCTTCCTCTCTCTCTCTCTGTCTCTCTCACTCTGTCTCTTCCTCTCTCTCGCTCTGTCTCTGTCTCTCTCGCTGTCTCTCTCACTCTCTCTTCCTCTCTCTCACTGTCTCTCTCTCACTCTGTCTCTTCCTCTCTCTCTCGCTCTCTCTCCCTCTCTCTCTCTCTCTCTGTCTCTCTCGCTCTCTCACTCTCTCTCTTCCTCTCTCTCTCGCTGTCTCTCTCTCACTCTGTCTCTTCCTCTCTCTCTCGCTCTCTCTCCTCTCTCTCTCTCTCTGTCTCTCTCGCTCTCTCACTCTCTCTCTCGCTGTCTCTCTCTCACTCTGTCTCTTCCTCTCTCTCTCGCTCTGTCTCTCTCTCTCTCTCTCTCCCTCTCTTGCTCTGTCTCTCTCTCGCACTGTTCCCGGCAGCCACGCCAGACGAGATGACGCCTACGCCCGAGCTTGTATTAAAGAGAGAGACAGAGCGAGAGAGATAGAGAGCGGGGGGGGGGGGACTGGTGCAGAATGAAAATGGGACCTGTACTGATTCCCAAACAGATAAGAGTGGGAATCATAACAATAACAATAATAATAATATAATAATGGGGCGTCTGGGTGGCATGGCGGTCTGTTCCGTTGCCTACCAGCACGGGGATCGCCTGTCCGAATCCCCGCGTTACCTCCGGCTTGGTCGGGCATCCCTACAGACACAATTGGCCGTGTCTGCGGGTGGGAAACCAGATGTGGGTATGTGTCCTGGTCGCGGCACTAGCGCCTCTTCTGGTCGGTTGGGGTGCCTGTTCAGGGGGGAGGGGGGGAATAGAGTGATCCTCCCACGCGTTACGTCCCCCTGGTGAAACTCCTCACTGTCAGGTGAAAAGAAGTGGCTGGTGACTCCACATGTATGGAGGAGACATGTGGTAGTCTGCAGCCCTCCCCGGATCAGCAGAGGGGGTGGAGCAGAGACCGGGACGGCTCGGAAGAGTGGGGTGAAAGGCCAAGTACAATTGGGGAGAGAGAGGGGGAAAATTAAAAAAAATATATATATATATATATATATATAATTTGATAATATAACAATAATAATATAATAATATTGGCATAACAATAATAACGGATTGATCTCCATTAAAAAAACGTTCACTCCTGCTCTTAGGAGGTCAAAGGTCAGGGTTAGCTACACGACGGTGTCCTCGGAGCTGTGGGCAAACTCATTGTCTTATTCAAGGACACTTGGGCTGCGCGGACTGAGGCTTTGGAAAAGAAATGGGAGGACCAGGTGGCGAGAGAAAGGAACAAATAGGAGAGTGAGCGATGCGAGGATGGCTTGTGCACGACGGTGTGCGTGATGTGTAAAGCACCGGGCCGGCGGTGACGCCTATCAGGCGGGGGAGATAAGACGGGACGGGCCGGCGGAATATCGAACGCGGTTGCCGGGTAACTTCACAGAATAATCTAGATGCACGAGCGGGAACTGAAAAGCCCGGCAGTTTGTAAACAGAGATGAGGAAATTAAAGCTGGTCCGGAAGAGAGAGAGAGAGAGAGAGAGAGAGAGAGAGAGAGAGAGAGAGAGAGAGAGAGAGAGAGAGAGAGAGAGAGTGGGAGGGAGAGAGGGAGAGAGAGAGAGAGAGTGGGAGAGAGTGGGAGGGAGAGAGAGAGGGAGAGGGGAGAGAGAGGGAGGGAGAGGGAGTGGGAGAGAGAGTGAGAGGGAGAGGGGGGAGAGAGGGAGGGAGAGGGAGTGGGAGGGAGAGAGAGGGAGAGGGAGAGGGGGGAGGGAGGGAGAGGGAGTGGGAGGGAGGGAGAGGGAGAGAGATGGATTTCTGATTTATTCGGCGTTCGTGGTTGGAAAAG
>NC_079231.1:10975367-11018532 GCF_029633865.1 Lampris incognitus
TGTGTTTTTAAGAAGATGCTTTATAAGCTGATGGTTGATAGAGTAAATCAGCGAGTCGTCGGGGTGGAAGACATCCACTTCAGCTCCACTTCAGCTCCACCTCATCTCCACCTCAGCGTGCATGCGGACTTTTACCTCGTCTGTTGTTCTCGTCTGTGGTGCAATGCAACTCACATGGTATTGAATGTTACTACAGAAGGTCCTGTGTCAGTTCAGTGTGCGTGGATCTGGTGGTTTGGTTTTCCTGTCCCGAGACAACAGGTGGAGTTATCTCCGCCCGTCGGCAGAAGTTCTCACTTAAAAACGGGGATTTAGCGCTTAACGAGCGAGCCCGAGTGACTCGGCGACTCGATGGACACTTTTTGCAGTGTAATAACCTTTTTACAGCCGACGGCTGATGTTGCCATGGGGGGATGTAGACGGGACCATAACGAGGCGGTCTCATCCCGCATGCAGAGGATACGAGGGGCATATCTGTCTGCTTCAGCAGTGGCGGGGGCAGTCTGCTCTGTTAGGTGGAGCTGGGGGGGGGGATGAAACAGTATTCAGGGTCATGATAGAGGAGCCCATTGAAAATCTAATGGACTAAGTCACACCGGATAGACACACACCCATACACACACACACAGGTGTACACAATGGGATGCACGTGTATGCGTACACATACTCTGTGTGTACACACACACACACACACACTCAGACGCACACTGGACAGAGAGTAATGGCCCAGGCCTGATGGTAATGGCTGCCGTGTGTGTGTGTGCGTGTGTGTGTGTGTGTGTGTTTGTGAGGTTTTCGGTCCCAGAGGGCTCTCAGTACAGTGGGGGCCTCCTGAATGAACTCTTCTCTTTGTGTAACATCAGAAAGGGCAATTAAGCGATCTGCTTCATCCCATTGTGTGAACTTGGCGGTTCACACTACATTAATGTGGACAGGACGGGGGGAGAGGACGGGGGGGGGGGGGACAGCGGGTGGTGGCGGTGGGGGGCATTCAGCGAGAGACAGACAGACAGATTACGTGGAGAGATGGGTGTTTTTTACAGACCAGTCATCGTGATGCTGGCCTTAATATTTGTATTCCTGTGACACGTGACTTCAGCTAACACAAAGTTGTGTTTTTTGCATTCCTTATTTGAAAAACCCCTGGAAGGATCCTTTTGTTCTTCCAAATGAACAAATGTTTTCAGATTCATGGGATGTGGACGGTTCTCTGTCACATGTGTCCGTGTACGCCAGCGTTTCCTGTTTCCGGCCTCATGACCAAAACATTTGACTCTCCGGTGAACGGCAGCTTCGTGAGACTCGGTCTCACTTCAGTGGCGGTATCAATCCGGTTTTGTGTCTCATTTTCGATACGTCTGCTACGTGGACACAGGTGCTGAACAGATGGGTCCATTTCGGATAGCCGAGCTCTCGTCTCATCCCGCCCTTGCTTCCACAATGGGAAAACAACCCCATCTAAAGAAGTGTAAAGCGCTACTAAACCCTTTCTACGTGTTCTGGGCTGAAAACATTCATAACCATCACGATGACTAGACTCACTAGACTTGGGGTAACAGGTTGGACCCTTTAGTCCACTGGTTAGCGCAGTCGCCCCGGGTTCATGTCCCAGCTGCGGCGGTTCCCGGCTGCCCCCTGAATTCGCTATGTTGGTGTCAGAAGTGGGATCAGAACCCACGCCTCCAAGGGAGGACTAAAGGGTCAGAGCCTTTAGTCCAACCCATTAGTCCGACCCTAGTCGACTGGTTAGCGCAGTCGCCCCGGGTTCATGTCCCGGCTGCCACCCCGAATTCACTACAATACATTGACTGGCAACGTTTTGTCACCAGCTAACGAGTGTATGTTATAAACTGATCAGAACTTAAGCACTAATACTTGACGGGTGGCTGTTTAGGTTTTAGATTAGCCGTGGTTAGTTTAAGGATCTGGAAGATCGATCGTACATCATAATAATCGAAGAACGGCGCGTGACTTTCAGGGAGCACATTTCCTTTTCCTCCAATAACCCTCTCCTGCCATTGGTCGAACAACATCACGTGATTCGCTGTCTTTTGGTCACGTGGGCCCACTGTCTTTGAGCAAACGCCCGCTGCTTTGACCAGACGGGCCCGTGTTTCAGCTATGCTGACGATGCTAGCTGATATTGAATAGACCTCCACAGAGCATCTCTCTCACACTACGTAACATTTCACACGTTGTGGACACACAACTGTCGCCTCCGCATGACAGAACATTTGCATTCAGCGTTTTTGGGAAAGTGCAAATCAGTTTGGATCTGAACGTCATGCCTTTGGGACCCGGTTCACACCAGAGACGCTGAAGATGAACTAGGTCGATGAGGATGGAAAGTCTTCGGCACAGCGCAGGATGAACAGCTCATGTGGAGGCATGGGCTTTAAACACATTTATCTATGCCAAGTCCCCCGGCCGCTCCAGGAGGAGGGAGGGGTACGTGCCTTTCGGCTGTCTCTTCCTCTGATTCATCCCCCCATCGGCTGTAATCGACGCAAGTCATCCTTGATTAACCCCTGCTGAATGACTCTAATTAGAGCCAATTAGCCCGGGCAGAATGAGACGCTCTCCATACTGATGAAGGGGATGGATGGCGAGGATGGAGAGGTGCGACAATGGATGGAGGGATGAAAGGGTGTTAGAAGTGGAGAGGGGATGAGGAGGATGATTGGAGGACAGAAGGCAGCATTAGCCAACGTTGGGCAGTTAGCATGTTGCTATCACTGCTACACCTCAGCTAGCAGTCACGTGACTAACATCTGAATATCTGTCCAGGTAAGATTAGATTTCCACATAAGTACTTTTCTCCCTCGTGTTCAGCGAACACCTGCACATCCCGAAGGAGCCGAGATGGAAATGAGGTTGTGAAATTTACAGTCTCTAGGTGAATGAAAGCCGTTCCACTTTGATTTTATTGAAAATTGTTACCCTGAACATTGGCACATATTGTCAGCCTTATTTCTGAAGATAAAATAGGGCCCAAATGTTGTCTTTGTCACGTATGCTTTCAGTTGTGTCCTGGTCTACGGAGGAAACAGCTTCCCTGCGAGGAAGCGTCACATGAACAGCTCGCCACGCCGGAACAGGAAGTCAGCAAATCATAACTTCAAATTCAACACAAGGCTCCTTCTCAACAAAACGGTCAGATATAAATCTGATGCTTTTGTTTGTTAGTCTGTAAATGATGAGTAGAATTAGAATTTACTCCTTCCTTCATAAGTAAAGACAAGGCGCAGTAACTTTTGATGTGACGGTGAAAGAATAGATTGAGAAACAGAGAAAAAGATTACCCTGATTTTGCCAAAATTTTACCAAATCAATATGCGGACTGACAAGACCAAACCAGATTGGTCAAGACTCCATACCGGATCGGTCAAGGCCCTGATTAACAACGGCACCATTGGTGCTGTGCCTACCAACGGAAACTGTAAACGCCAATGTGGTGACGCCTGAGAAACGAAATAAACCGAAAGAAGAAGAGTTAAAAAGATGACCCTGAACTGGATTAAAGGCAAACAATCAGGATGTTCAACATCATCTCTCTATTGTAGGATCACACTCCACTAGACAGACGGATGGATGGATGGAGATATAGATAGATAGATAGTGCAGCTAGTGTGTTAGCGATGCTACCAGCCTCTCACCATCCGATGAAACTTGAAAATGATGACTTCCAATTTTCACATCTGCATTCATGAGACCATGTGTGCCTCGTGAGAGACGGCCTGAACACCTCAGCACAGGTCATCTAAAGATACCGGGACTGTTTATTACAAACAAAACACACGCCACTTCTCCCAATCTGTTTACTGGCTCCTGTGTTGGGGCCTTGTTTCTCCGTGTGTATCCGGCCGACCTGACAGCCAGCAGACTGTGGTTGTTGGCTGCCGAGCGGCAGCCGTCTCCCCGCCATCCCTCTCGCACAATCAGCCAGCAGCCGGGTGGAGAGGCCAGGCTGAAGAGCCACTCGGCCGGCCCCGTGATTGCCTCCGTCTATCACCAGCCACAAGATTTCTATTATTGCAGATGGATGATTGGTCTGGCGAGCTGCCGGCCTGGCAAAGCAAGCTCATTTTACAGCAGTCTGAAGTGCGGCCCGCTGCATTGAACCATAAAGGGAGAGCAGAACAAATCGAATGGGAGGTGGAGGAGGTGGGGGTTATTTTGGTGGCGGGCGCTAAAATTATGGAGCTGAAATGGTCATAATGACACGGCGCCCAGACGTCAGGCAGCATTATGCACGGAAGACAAGGTTGTTAATTTGGCCTGCCTTTTTTTCTGACAGTAATTTAAACACTAATGGGGAAATGTTTTCCTTCCAAATAAATCGACGCCCAGCTCTCAGAACGAGGAGCTGGTTGTCGTTTACCGTTTGTGCACCGACGCTGAAGCACAATGGCCAACTGCAAGGTTTTTCTTTTCCAACACATCCAACAAAATGTCCTCATACCACTATGTGGTCACGGGAGTAAAGTTTTAAGATTGGGCAGTTTGAACAGAAATGACATTATTTACAGGCCCAGACTTTGATTTATTTGCCCCCTTTACATTTAGTTTTATTTGCACCCATAATTGTTTGGGCCACATTTGCATTCATAGAGTTTGAGTTACAGATGGAAAATAAGCAGACTTCCTGTCTGGTGGCTCGTGTTGGGGTAACGGGGCAACCCTGTCAGGAGTCAGGAATCAGGAACATTTATTTGTCGTTTCATTTCATGTACGAAATGAAACGAAAAGTCATTTCCCCAGCCCACAGCAGTGCAACACAAAGACAACAACACATGGCCAAAAACTACAAGGCCACATATATCCAAAGTACAAAAAAACAACAACTACAAAACCCATATCCAACACTATCCAAGAGAGCGAACACCACCCAGGATGACTGTCGGAACTGCCGTCTGCATGGGCTAGCAGTTAGCTTAGCCTGCCCCACTTCTGCTTTGGTTTACATTTGGATAACTCACCTTTAACTCCCGGAGACGATTCCAAATGCAGTTTATAACCTGATGAATAAGATGACCGTGACCTTTTCCATGACCTACAAGTCGCACCTTTACCGTTACCGCCAAATAACTCGTTCACGCCATCTTTACGGATTAAAGGTTGTTTGTAAACTCAATTTATTAGCTAGAGAAACCTTTAACACAGACGTGTCTGTTCTTTGCTCCAGCAACCAAACTGAACCCCGACGCCTCTTTTTCCAGACAAAAGACGCATTATTCACAACCCCGAACAGACAAAGGATCACTATTTGCATAAACCCGGGCTATCATATGACTATCTTATGGGTCCACCATGAGAAACTGGGAATACTGTGACTATTCAGAGCCGTTTGCTGTGTGAGCCGCTCCTGATGTGGACTCGGCCCTGCACCGCCTCGCCTGGGGTCAGCTCGGGCCCCACCGCCCCGACACGGTACCACAGATCAATACATCAGTAGATCAATACGGGGACTTAGTGGGGCTGACGGGCCTCTGCACAGCGGAGATTGGCGACTTAGCTGAGAGGAATCACAAATGAACGGGTTCATTTCTAACACTTTACATCCGTTTTGGGGGGGAAAAACCCTAAAATTCCAGATTTAAATCTGGAAAGTGTTTGTTTATTTCCGCCAGGCAGTTAAGTTACCTCTTCAGCCCTTTCAAAAGAATCATAATTTGTTTTTTATTACGAACGGGAGTTTATTTCTTCGGAGTAAGTGTCATATTTTCAGAATTTAGGATATTTTACTTTGAAGCAAAAACCCCTCAGATACTGTATGATCGTCTCCCAGTCAGCCATCTCCCCAACGCCTCCTCTTTACCCTTCAACTTCACACATACACACACACACACACACACATACACACTCTCTCTCTTCCTCCTCTTGTGGTTTTCTCATCTGTTTACGTAGCTGAGGGGCTTTGAACCTCAGCACATCAATGGTTCGGAGGTTTACGCTTCACCTGCTAATGTCACCAGTAATGATGTGAAGCTCGCTTCCGTAGAACGCCGCCACAGAGCCGGGACTCAGTCATCTCGTTCCCTCAAAACAAAGTGAGACAGTGACAACTGTGAGCCAGCTAAGAGAGGGAGAGAGAGAGAGAGACGCTTTCGGCTGCAAATCATTTCACCCTGCCATCTTTGAAGCGGCACCCCGCCCCTGGAAGACGGCGCAGGAGGCCCCGGGATGAAAGGGAAGACGGCTTCTCGTCAACTTTTGACCTCCGCACGAGGAGACCGGAGCGGGTTCGGGCCAGCTGCCGCTCCAGATGCTGCCGTTATGTTCCACAAACGGCGGTGTGTGGATGCTTTAATTGAACGTAAATGCACCAAAATACACTCCGGAGAGGGCGAGCTCACTCCACTTAGCCCGAGTGAAGGAAGACGAAGCCGACGAAGAATCAGTCTCAGAGATGTGCTTCATCACACTGGTGATGACGTGGTGAATAAGACGGATGATCTCCATTACAAGGCACCCACCCACCCACCAGTATGGGCAATAATACCAGAAAAGCACTGGTTTATGTGTTTTCCCATTGAAGCGTCTCTGTAACTTACATCAGTTTGATGCTGTTAACTGAGATGTTTACTGTGACCTTATGAATATTCATCCATCCATCATCCAAACCGCTTATCCTAGTCAGGATCGTGGGGATGCTGGAGCCTATCCCAGCAGTCATTGGTTGGCAGGTGGGGAGACACCCTGGACAGGCCGCCAGACCATCACACACACATTCACACCTAGGGACAATTTAGTCTGGTGGAGTCACCTGACCTACATGTCTTTGGACTGTGGGAGGAAACCGGAGCCCCCGGAGGAAACCCAAACAGACACAGGGAGAACATGCAAACTCCACACAGAGGACGACCCCCAAGGTTGGACAACCCCGGGGCTCGAACCCAGGACCTTCTTGCTGTGAGGCGACTGTGCTAACCACTGCACCACCCAAATATTCATGTCATCCCTAAAAAAAAGATGGATGAACCATGTTAAGTTGTGTTTTCCTTCCGTTACGACACTGATCCGCTGCCATGTGCGCAAACAACATGAATTTTTCACACGTTTAGGATGTGTGATGTGTCACTGCAAACACTATGAACAATATTATTAATATTAATTGACACTCCTGACATATTAATGACTTTGTTTGATGTCAGATTGCGTCTCTGTTGTCAGTGTTGTGCGCTTTAAGCTTAACTAGAATGAACTGGCCCAGTCTGGATTGAACAAAAGGACGGCGGTGCATCCGGAGAGGGATCAATAATGTCCGTCATAAGTGGAGACCACGGAGGTCAAGTGACTGTGGGATAAGCAGGAGATCCGTGGTACGGTTGGACTTATCTGTATCCATCCAGAAAAATCCACTTTAAAGAGCTCGTCCACCCCATCACCCCAACCCACTATTCATCCTGCCTCTCGCAGAAATGGAGAGATGAAGGCGCTCAGCAGGACTTACAGGCCCTCCACACTGAGGCATGTGAGATGACTGTGGCGGCGGCACACCGGTGTTCACTGTGGTGTCTGCGTGGCTTTAAGTCTTACATTTGTCTTTTCCCAAAACATTTATAAACACGTACTTCATCAGATTTTGTGTGACACATTTTCAGAAGTAATAATCCATCAGAATGCTCCCTCCGCTGCCGCTTCCTGGACTACCGACGGAGAAATTTAGCTCACTGTCACCGGAGCGTGACGCTAAAATTGTGAAATAAATTGAAAATTTCAAATACAGAGAGTTCCGTCAACAGTTCTCTCCCTCTATCATTTCACTGTTTGGCATCCTCTTCCACAGTAAAAAACCAAAAATCTCTCTTCCACCACACCACACATATTGCTGCCCTCCTAACCAGTCTCATCCCAGCACAACACCATGGAATCAACCAATCCATCAATCCATCCATCATCAATCCAAAAGTTTTTTTCTTTTTTTTTGGAATTTAGTCCCCTTTTTCTCCCAAAATTGTACTTGGCCAATTACCCCACTCTTCTGAGCCGTCCCAGTCGCTGCTCCACCCCCTCTGCTGATCCGGGGAGGGCTGCAGACTACCACATGCCTCCTTCCATACATGTGGAGTCGCCAGCCGCTTCTTTTCGCCTGACAGTGAGGAGTTTCACCAGGGGGACATAGCGTGTGGGAGGATCACGCCGTTCCCCCCAGTTCCCCTTCCCTCCCGAACAGGAGCCCCGACTGACCAGAGGAGGCGCTAGTGCAGTGACCTGGATACATACCCACATCTGGCTTCCTACCCGCAGACACGGCCAATGTGTCTGTAGGGACACCTGACCAAGCCGGAGGCAACACGGGGATTCGAACCATCGATTCCCGTGTTGGTAGGCAACGGAATAGACCGCCATGCTACCCAGATGCCCCAAAAGTGTTTTTTTTTCTTATCATTTTGCTGATAAACATGATGCGGATGTTGCATCACCAGACTAAAGCCAGTAGATGCCAGGGCCAAATCCAGTTTATGCTAGGATAACAATATCTAGCAGTTTCTTAATGCAGCTTCTGCACCAGTTAAAATCCATCGCAACCATTCCAGAGATGCATTAGAGAGCAATTCTCAAAAGTGAAAACGGTCAGTACTTGATTTGGACACAGTTAAGGGCAATTATCTAACACCTTTATGCATTTTCACATTGCGCTGATGCAGGGTTGGATCTGGATCTCCTATTTAGGCATGAAATTTATGTCAGGCTTCAGAGGTCTATTAGTTATGGGTCACCTAGCTAACGAGCAACACCTGTACATAATTAACCTGCCTGTCTTTATTTAAGTGGTGCAGAGAGAGCTGTGGGGTGTCAGGACATGCCGGATTGTGTGGATCAGGAACAGTGTGTGACCATCACCACTTTGTTTTGAAAAGGGGAATTATTTTCATCCTCTGGCCCGTCCCTGCAAAGGTAATATTGACCAAGTGCGGGGTGTGCTCTTGTATTGTTGAGTACACATTTGTTTTTGGGCTTTACAGAGATGACTGTAACCTGCGACAGCTAACATTTGTACATTGCACCAAAAAAAAATCCCTCTGATACAAAACTACTCACAGAAATCCTCCAAAAGGGGACAAGTAATATTTTGGCTTTCCTGAAGGAGTGAATTGCAGCAGGTGTTGTAACAAAGTGAACGCCTCGCGCAGCCCATATTTCAGCAGCCAGCCGGATGACTGGCTTGGCTTTCACATCGCAAACTCTGCAGCAGTCACAGCAAACTGGCATCTACTGCAGGGGTGCCAATCTGACATCAACTTTGGAAGAGACTGTCACATGAAATTTTCTCAAGAGCAATTCCCAAGACACCAAACGTAGTGCTGCAACTCTGCTAACGAACACTCAGCCTGCCAGCTACGGGACAATACAAATACATTGTTGTAATTGTAACCATTTTGTATATACTGTACTGTACATGTTGTATATACTGTACATGTTGTATAGACTGTACATGTTGTATAGACTGTACATGTTGTATAGACTGTACTGTACATTGTACATATACTGGTACGCTCTGTCATGTCCATCTACCTCAGGCATGTATGTAAGTAAGCTGCTAACATGTATTTCAGCATCTCTGATATATTCTCTGCACCATTGCACTTCATCACCTCTTATTTCACCTGTTAAGTCGGTCCTTGTCAGACCTCTTGTACTACACTACTGGTCCTTGTGTCTATATCTGAAGATGTTGTGTTGTAGTGTTGTTATTCTATGTTAAGTACACTGAGAGAGCCACGAAACCAAAGTCAGATTCCATGTATGTGCAAACCTGCATGGCCAGTAAACATGATTCTGATTGCACTGCCAGCTTCTTTTATTGACTCGAATTCAAACAGCTGCAAACACTGGTTGATATTACTGAGGCTAGCTAGCATACGTCAGTTAACCGCTAACTAACATAAAGAGTGACCTGTAATTCATCCATCCATCCATTATCCAAACCGCTTATCCTGTTGTCAGGGTCGCGGGATGCTGGAGCCTATCCCAGACACCCTGGACAGGCCGCCAGGCCATCACAGGATCACAGGGTCGACCTGTAATTCAGTGCAGCGAAAAGAAGACTGGTCATGATATGTGTTATTGTACTGAATGGTAGAAGTAAAAAATGTCTAACATATCCTCTGCTAGAGCTACTTACTGGAGGTCAGCCACCGACCGTCAGATTCCCCCAAACACACTGAACCCGCATCATGTGCCACCGCTGAGGTGAGGGGGGGGGTCAAACCATTGTGAGGCAAAGGGGCGGGGGGGTCGCAATCTTTTGAAACTTCAACGTGCTATCAAGTGTCTATAATCCACACAAGTGCTTTCATTGCCTATTAAAAGGACATAGTTGTGTTTACAGTGACGTATTGAGGGGGACAAATCTTTTTTCCCAGGATGGTGGGGGGTCGTGTCCTTCCTGGGATGGGGTGTGTGAAAATGTGTATCTGCTGCCTTTCCCGTTTATTTAGTTCGTCTCGCTTTCTCTGACACGTTGTTGTTATTCGTGTCCGACTGACGCGAGGTCACGATTCAAGTCGAGCCCCCTGCAGCGCGTTTCCTTGCAGCACGGCGAGTGCAGCTTGTGCGGCCTGCCGCACAGCGCCGGCGTGCCAGTGGGCAGCAGCTACCACAGACACACACAGGTTAATCACATGCACATTTAAATGAGCATCTGAGAGTAACGCTTATGGACCGTGTGAGGACCGTTTCCCCGCTCTCGTTGTTGATTTCAGCTGGAACACCCGCGGGTCTGGCGAGTGCTAAGTCCTTACACTGATCGCTGATGCAGTGGGCGTGCTGTCAATATTGGCCTATTCACTGGGAGTGAGAAAATCTCCCCTTGACACGGCCAGCCATGCGGGTAATAGCTAGGATTAAGATAGGAAAGTACACACATGAATATACAAAACACGCAGCGGTGCGTTCGGATCCGAGGCGGCAGCCGGGGGAAATTACCGGGGCCTCGGATATGCGGCGTGCGTAGAAACTCGATTGAGTGGGTGCACGGACATAAAGCGACTCATTCGTTGTCACTCATCCCGGAGACGAATGGCGCGTCTAGTGGCGACGCCGCTGTGAAGCCATCACTGTCATTTGAACGACTGTACAATCTCATGTCGACTAAGAACACAGCAAGGCTGCTTGCTCATGCACCTTGCTTTGTGTGTGTGTGTGTGTGTGTGTGTGTGTGTGTGTGTGTGTGTGTGTGTGTGTGTGTGTGTGTGAGAGAGCAGTAATGCGACGTGCACGCCTGTATGTGTGAGCGCTCAAGTGTGCATGAGTGTGTGTGTGCACACATCTTTTGAAATGCTGATAAATGTCTTCTTCGCCGCGCACACAGGGGCTTCATCTCTGAAGGTCAGCACCTGACAGATGCTTTGCCATAGCTACAGTTGCCATGGCTCCCCGGGAGAAGCACATTGTTTTTCTGACCTTGTGGCTCCCATTTTATGCCAAGTCACCTCGTAAAATGTGCCGTCAGATCATACACTCCCGCTCGCACATCTGCTAAGGACCGGCTTATTCGCCCACACATATCAATCATGCTGGACCCACTCAAGGGTCCGCGCACACACACACACACACATGCACGCACACACACACGCACACACGGGAACACTGGGCCCAGTGACTAGCTCATCTGTGGACTTGTAGTGCTGAAAGCGGCTCCGACACCCCAACAGAAACGTTTCAACCCCCCCCCCCAACAAAAAAAACCACATGAAAAAATATTGCGGTTCCGTTTTCCTCGTCCTCAGCTTTTTCATTTTCTGTGCGGTGGACAAAAGAGTGAATTCACTCACTAATTGGATGCTCGATAAGGGACATTGTCCTCTAGCGTGAAGTGACATGCTCATAGAAAACGGCCTTTTCAGCAGCCGTCAGCCGAGGCCTGGGCCCAAGAGCAGCAAACTACATGGCACAACCGGGGGGGGGGGCACACAAACATTCAGAGTAAACTGGCTTGATGTTAGCCTCTCTGGGAGCACAGGGTGAGGATTCGGCTCTGTGCATAACTGTAGTCCACTGACTCCCGGTTTCTACTGCAGCCGTCATACCAGTTCCCTGTTTGGTGGTGTGCGCTGTTGACAGTGGCATGTTTTTGACGATGGCTGCAAGATTTACCATGGATAAATGTTACCACATGCACACACCTGCCGACAACCTTCACCTGCACCCACCAGCAAACCGTCACCTGCACCTACCAGCAGACCTTCACCTGCAGCTACCAGCAAACCGTCACCTGCACCTACCAGCAGACCTTCACCTGCAGCTACCAGCAAACCTTCACCTGCACCCACCAGCAAACCTTCACCTGCACCCACCAGCAAACCGTCACCTGCACCCACCAGCAAACCTTCACCTGCACCTACCAGCAAACCTTCACCTGCACCTACCAGCAAACCTTCACCTGCACCTACCAGCAAACCTTCACCTGCACCTACCAGCAAACCGTCACCTGCACCTACCAGCAGACCTTCACCTGCAGCTACCAGCAAACCGTCACCTGCAGCTACCAGCAAACCTTCACCTGCACCCACCAGCAAACCTTCACCTGCACCCACCAGCAAACCGTCACCTGCACCCACCAGCAAACCTTCACCTGCACCTACCAGCAAACCTTCACCTGCACCTACCAGCAAACCTTCACCTGCACCTACCAGCAAACCTTCACCTGCACCTACCAGCAAACCTTCACCTGCACCTACCAGCAAACGGGTGAAAAGTCTCAAGTTGTTCATATCACGTTACGTCCACAAGTCCGACCTTCTGTCCGTTCGCTCATCCTCATAACTGTGGATGTAACTTGATATGAACAACTTAAACTTTTCACCCGTCTGCTGGTAGGTGCAGGTGAAGGTTTGCTGGTAGGTGCAGGTGAAGGTGCAGGTGAAGGTTTGCTGGTGGGTGCAGGTGAAAAGTTGTCCACACTGTGTATGACGTTGACATTTATCCATGGTAAATCTTGCAGGCATCGCAAAAAACATCCATCCATCCATCCATCCATCCATTATCCAAACCGCTTGTCCTGCTCTCAGGGTGGCAGGGGTGCTGGAGCCTGTCCCAGCAGTCACTGGGCGGCAGACGGGGAGACACCCTGGACAGACTGCCAGACCATCACAGTGCAACAGACTACTAAGCATATCTCTCTGAAAAAATGAGAGACTAATAGTGACGTTCTCATTCTTGATTTAAGAGACAAATCCCCCATAAACGAATAAATAACAGCGTGTTAATGCGGTGGAATGTGTTTTATCACAGCGTGCCGAGAGGGAAAACAGCCGTTTAGCTCCCCCCGGCTCCACTGGCTCACTTTTTAAAAACAAGGCTTTGGAAAATGGGAGTAGGTAGACCAGACTGTGGTCTGAGCTGCTCAGATCTGCATCAGAGACAAACATGAGCGTCCCCCACAGTCCAGCATCCCTCCCAGGGTTTGGGTTGTTCTGGACTTGGTTGTTTTTGCTTGCTTAAGGACTGTTTCTTTTTTCTCTTTCTTTTTTCTTTTTGGATGCGACGCCATTGTCAACAGCCCACGCCAACAAACAGGAAGCTGGTATGGCCGCTGCAGTAGAAACCGGAAGTCAGTGGACTACAGTCAGCTATGCACAGAGTCGATTGTGACCAAGACTGAGAAGCCCGCTGCAGACAGAAGGAAGGAAAGAACGGACAGAGAGGGACAGAGGAGTACGAGGAGGAAATGGGAGGATGGGGAGATTTTATTTATTGCTTTTTTAACCTGCCTGCTCGGGAGCGTCACGTGTGCTGCGTCTCTCTGCTGGATCTCTCGCACTCGCCGGCGTCTAACTGGCGCTGAGCAGCAGCCGCCCGCCTCTCCTGGCACAGGAAGCGAACGGTGCAGCATCGAACGCCGCCCGGCTGAGGGGCCGATCTCCCACGCCACCCTTCGTTCCCTTCCCCGGCTCGCTGTCTCCTCCTCGGCAGGGAGGAGGCCGAACCCCGCACAGCCCCAGCACGCTCATTATCGCTTCTCCTCGTCGATCTGTCGCTCCCAATCCACGTCTCCCCCTCGTCTCCTCCTCTGTCTCTTCTCTCCCCCTACACGTCTCCTCCTCTTCTCCTCTTCTGTCTCTTCTCTCCCCCTACACGTCCTCTCCTCTTCTCCTCTCCTGTCTCTTCTCTGCCCCTACACGTCTTCCCCTCTCTCCTCTCCTGTCTCTTCTCTCCCCCTACATGTCTCCCCCTCCTCTCCCGTCTCTTCTCTGCCCCTACACGTCTCCCCCTCCTCTCCTCTCCTGTCTCTTCTCTCCCCCTACATGTCTCCCCCTCCTCTCCTCTCCCGTCTCTTCTCTGCCCCTACACGTCTCCCCCTCTTCTGTCTCTTCTCTCCCCCTACATGTCTCCCCCTCCTCTCCTCTCCTGTCTCTTCTCTCCCCCTACACGTCTCCCCCTCTTCCCTCTTCTGTCTCTTCTCTCCCCCTACACATCTTCTCCTCTTCTCCTCTTCTGTCTCTTCTCTGCCCCTACACGTCTCCCCCTCTTCTGTCTCTTCTCTCCCCCTACATGTCTCCCCCTCCTCTCCTCTCCTGTCTCTTCTCTCCCGCTACACGTCTCCCCCTCCTCTCCTCTCCTGTCTCTTCTCTCCCCCTACATGTCTCCCCCTCCTCTCCTCTCCCGTCTCTTCTCTGCCCCTACACGTCTCCCCCTCTTCTGTCTCTTCTCTCCCCCTACATGTCTCCCCCTCCTCTCCTCTCCTGTCTCTTCTCTCCCCCTACATGTCTCCCCCTCCTCTCCTCTCCTGACTCTTCTCTGCCCCTACACATCTCCCCCTCTTCTCCTCTTCTGTCTCTTCTCTCCCCCTACACATCTCCCCCTCTTCTCCTCTTCTGTCTCTTCTCTCCCCCTACACGACTCCCCCTCCTCTCCTCTTCTGTCTCCTCTCTCCCCCTACACGTCTCCCCCTCCTCTCCTCTCCTGTCTCTTCTCTCCCCCTACACGTCTCCCCCTCCTCTCCTCTTCTGTCTCTTCTCTCCCCCTACACTGAACACGAGCGGGGATGTCAAGGTTGTGCCCGGACTCGTCACAACCAAGATTTTTATTTGTTTGTGTTGTTTGTTTGTGTTTACGGCGGTTGCCTGGGAAACGTGCTGGACTTATCGGAAGCCCTTTAACGTGTCACCGTATTCCTCCTGCGAGGGGAAAAAATATAAACATACAGCAAAGCATGCTGAGACTCGCTCCCTCATCCGCCTTTCCGCGAAGAGGAACAGAGAGGATGTGACGTCACGATGTCGGGGGCGGGAGGCGCCGGTCCATCACGCCTCACTGTTGCCACGTCACAGAACCCACAAAGCCGAGCTGCATGTTTATTATTATTATTATTATTATTATTATTATTAGTTTCTGTATTCCGGTCTGCACTGTGGGTCTCTCAGTAGTGGTGCACAGCCAAGAAGTGGAACTCCTCCATTTTGGATTTTGTCGGGGTCATCCAAAAGATTTCTATATTCGGCGATAGTGCAAATTCGCGGGTCAAAGTTCACCATAGTTGAACTTTGTGCCCCGTTTCAAGCGGAAACAGAAAGGACTAAAGGGCCATGTTTGCAAACCTTTTTTTTGCGGATAAGTAAAGGTTAAAATAGAATTGGCTTCATGAAGTATTAACCCCGCCAATGTCAGCTGGCCGTATTAGCATTCCCACCAGGAGCTGGGCTGTGAGCTGGAATAGAAATGGGCTGGTCCAGTGAGTCCCATTCATCTTGTCCTGTTTAAATACACTGGTTAACTCCTGCCAACAGGGAAGCCATTCAGCAAAAGGCCAAGGGCATCTGTCATGGGCTCAGCACATATTGTCCCCTTTCCATTCTCTCTCCCTGCCTCTCTCTCTCCCTCCCTCTCTCTCTCTCTTGCTTTCTTTCTTTCATTCGTTCTCGACCTCTTCCATTCTTGTCTGTCTCTTTCTCTCCATCTCTCTCCTTCTGCCTCTGTTTCTCTTTGTCACTCCCCCCCCTCTCTCTCTCTCGATGGAAAAGGGGGGGTATGCGGGGGGGTGCTGACATGATTAGCAGCTCCATATCCTCACGATGGATAGTGCCTGCTCCATTATTAATACAGTAAAAGCACCACCTGCCAGGTAGGAGCAACGTCAGCATCCACAACATAACGCTGCGTGACCAGCCACGTGTCGGGTTTGTTTGTTTTCATCCGCGAGATGCTCCGGTTGATGCTGCCGCAAAGGACAACAGCACAACACACTGCAAAATGTTGCTTTTTTATCTTCCATCAGTCGTGTAAACTTTAGTTATGGGGTGCAATGCGCTTTACACGATGTGAAAGAGTGCAAATAAAAAGAAGGTAATGATGACAAAGAAAACACATTAACATCAGAGGAGGGAGGCGTTATCCTGTAATCATCTTAAAATGAGTCCTCTGACTAAACCATTAGCCACATTATGTCGCTTGATTCAAACGAGATAATTTGGAAAGCGTTTCCCCAGACAGCATCCGGATGGGGGCCACTTCAGGCAGTGATGCGGCACTGATGGCCTTCTTCTGGCCCTGACAAAATGGATGTGAGCCTGAAGTGGCCCACATTTATCATAGCAAATATGGCCCAAATATGCCAAATCACATGTGGGCCTTTTCTGGCAAAGATGTGGTGCTCTGGGCAACATGTAGTCTGGATGTGAGCCTGAAGTGGCCCGTGTGGTAAATGGTGAACATGGCCCAGATATCACAAAAGAAATATGGCCACCTTTGGCAAATATGTGGCACATGCAGCATTGCTATATCTTGGTTCTGGCCCAGATCTCGCAAACAGGAGCGGACCGCCCAGGTGCCATCATTCCATGCGGTATGTGGGCCGGATGAAAGTGTCAGGTGTGGGACGGGTCCGGGCCACAGCGGTTTTGCTATCTGGGTTGGCTCTCCTCCCCGGTAAAGAAGACCTGCAGAAGCCGGCAGTACGTGATGAGATGACTTGTTAACATAGTTGTTTTTGTTTTGTTTTTTGTGTGCAGTCAATTAGCAGGGAGCCTTGGGCTGCTGGGAGGCGATGGTGTGCATGCTGCTGCAGCAGCAGCCGGGGTGGAGGCTTCCCCAGGAGATGACCAGTCACCGACTGCACCGAGCAGCACCGACAGGAGGCCGTTAAATATTTACGCTCCAGTCAGCCGCGTGCAGATGAACGGGGCAGGACACGAGGGCAGGAGCGCGCCGCGACGCACATGGCCGCAGCCGGGCCTGTTTACATGTCTGCCGTCCATTTCCGGTCCCTCCCCTTCTCTCTCTCTCTCTCTCTCTCTCTCTCTCTCTCTCTCTCTGTCTGTCGCTCTCTCTCTGTTCCTGTTCAGTGTGCTGGCTGGGGAAATGTAGGTCTATGTTACAGACAGGACACACACACAAAGACACGCACACACACAGAGGGAGATGTTGATGAAGACAGACAAAGGAGAGCTGGGAGAGGAAGTGAAAGATGAAGAGGGGATACAGCAGCTGATACATCATGAATACGTGGTATCACAATAATGTGCACACCTGCAGTAGTCACACGCAGTGCTGGATAAACTGGAACCGTCGGTCGTGGTGGACGGAAACTCTCACCGCTCAACACCAAACACACCAGCATCTGTCCAGCGCCGCCGTCACCTGAAGACATCCTGTATTCAAATCATATCATCTAGTCCAAGTTAACGACTACTTGGGACATCTGCCTCGCCGCGTCTTGCCCACTAAAACCGCCCCCATCGCTGTCGGAGCGATAACGTCCGCTGCACATGGAGCTTTGGGAGTTAAGAGCTGCACATATCTATCTGCTGATATTATCGGACTCCCTTTATTCTCCAATACTCTAACGCACGTGCAGAAAAATAGAAACATCACAATGGTGATTTTTTTTCTCTCAATATCATTCAGCCCTCGAGGGGATATGAAGAGAGAGGGAGAGGGAGAGACGCACAGAGAGAGAGAGAGAGAGAGAGAGAGAGAGAGAGAGAGAGAGAGAGAGAGAGAGAGAGAGAGAGAGAGAGAGAGAGAGAGAGAGAGAGACACGGGGAGAGAGAGAGAGAGAGTCAGTGTGTCAAATGGATAAATGTCAGTGGGTGCTCTGACGGAGCTGCATTACCTCCCAAAATGTCTTGTGTAAATCGCACAGCCGGGGCCCACGGCCAGCCTGTCCTGCTCCGCAACGAGATTACAGAGCTCTGTAGCGCTCACTCCTCGTGTGTGTGTGTGCGTGCGTGCGTGTGTGTGTGTGTGTGTGTGTGTGTGTGCGCGTGAGGCAGAGACGGAGGGAGCGTGCATGTGTGCATTTGTGCAGTTTTGCTGGCTTAGACCTACACCAAGCTGGCAAGTCAGTGGTGTTACTCACACCACCAAATAAGACGTTTCAGAGCAGGTTTCCTATTGCTGCCTTATTATTCCTCCACACACTGGGCTTGTTTTCCCCCAGCTGGTCTTACTGGATGGATGGATGGATGGATGGATGGATGGATGGATGGGTTGCATTTATATAGCGCACTCAAACAGCCACTCAAAACGCTAAATACTGCCAAATACTGCTGCAAAACTACTAAATACTGCTGCAAAAGTACTTAATACTGCTGCAAAACTAGGGTCGACAGGCCGATTTCCATCAATCTAGGTCAGTATAACAGGCTGCTACCTCCCCACCACGTGCTGATGTGCAACTTAAGATTTCACAGTACTGATAACTGACTCTTTATATAGGAAACCGAGCAGATGATTGCATAAATATATTTATATATATGTACCATTAGAGAGCTGTCTCGTGTCATGAGGCCTAAATGTGGACATTTCGTCTCAGCTGCGGAGCAGGACGGACGGAGCACTATCATGCCGTTTGCAGCGCGGGCTTTTGGGAACATGATGTTTACCCGATGGCTTCTCCTTTCTGACTAGCCGGGGAACGCGTCTTGCAAATCTATATACCCAGCCAGAAATAGCGCACCTATCAAGCCCATATCGGGCATGAGCGACGTGGCAGCGGAGCCAACCGCCGCTCAGCGTTTTGCATAGCTCCGCCTCCGCCGCCCTCCGCCGCCACTCCGGCCGCTCCGCGCTCCGGCCCGTCAGCCCCATTTACCTTGTATGGACACGCAGGGAGTCGGTGGAGGGTCTGGCCACGCCCCCTCATTTGCTTACTCCCTCCTCCTTTGGCTCGCTATCAGCGGACCATCATTCTGCGAGTCTGCGTGCTTGCAGGAGAGAGGTACCCAGAAAAACCCCCTCATCCAGAGCCGAGCAAAGTGACGACCCGGATCCACATGGAGCCTCCATCACCTCCAAACTCCTTTACCGAAAGAGTCTGAAATCCCGCGACCGCGTTCACTACACCAGTCTCCCTCACGTCCATGTCCATGTCCACAGCTTTTTCCTCATAGGGACTAATATGAGAGTGGATGTAGACATCTGATCCGAGCGACGGGGAGCTATATTTTTTGTGGATCGCTCTCGTTTGTTTCTCCTCCCTCTTCCTTTTTAGACCGGCCACCCCGCGGCACCATGGATGTTTTGGCGAATCACAGTATTTTCCAGGAACTTCAGCTCGTTCATGACACCGGCTACTTCTCTGCCATGCCTTCGTTGGAGGAAAACTGGCAGCAGGTAGGCCCACCTTCTGCCTCCCCATGCACCCCACATTCCTCCCCCATGCACCCCCGCTAACGCCGCGTAACGGCAGTTTGGCTGCTGGTTTTACGACTTCTACCTTTTGGACGCAGGCATCAACTTTTCCCGAGCGGTCACGTTGAGTGCGGAGAGAGAGAGGGAGAGAGAGAGGGGGGGGGGAGATGGGGGAGCAGGACAGACGAGACGGTTTATATCTTGTCGTGCGTTGTAAGTTGGGGTCATACTGATGATAAGTGAGTGCGGAGAGAGAGATGGGGGGGGGGGGGGCAGGACAGACGAGACGGTTTTTGCCTCATCGTGCGTTGTAAGTTGGGGTCATACTGATGATAAGGGTCTGCAGAAGCTCGCGTCGCCGTGCATGTACCGAACGCACGCCGCCGCGCGCAGGCGGCGCAGCTGTCAGATTCCATTCAGGCGAATGGAGATTTCACTTCCGTAAGGAGCACGGACCCGCTCGTGAATAATGCATCCGCCTCGCGCACATTATTTTGAGTTGTGCAGCTCTTGCATGGAGAGAGGTCCTCCGTCTCATCTATAATGCATAACGCCAACGTGTCCATCTTTGTGCCATCTTGGATTTTTTTTTTTGTGTGGCCAAAATGCAGGGGGACACAGTCGGGGGGGGGGCCACAGTCGGGGGGGAGGCTGTGCGTGAAAACAGAATAGCTGCCGCGAGTTCCTACTGATATATCTGCCTTTCAGTTCCACGTTTCACCCACCTCTTCACAAGTTCATCAGATGGACGGGGGGGAGGGTAACGGGGGGGTAACAGATGAACGGGGGGGGGGGTAAATGCAGGAGGAACGCGTCCGCGGCGCTTTAACGTGACCATCACGGCCGTGTTAGCTCGTGCTTTAAAACCCCGTCGCACCCCGCGTGTCTGTGGGTGCATTTGCATACGACAAGGCGTCTCGTGTGCGACCGGACTCGCGGGTCCTGGCGCGTTACGCGCAGAGGAGCGCCACTTCCGGCGGCACGGCGCTCCTCTGCGCTCGGCCGGCCGCCCCGCCGCGCTCAGTCGGCCGGCCGTGGAGGACCCGCTGCAGGCAACTCTGGGCCGGCATTGTTCGCGTAATGGCTGTCCCGGCTTCCCCACTTCCCCGTGCCGTGCGTAAAGAGAGAGAGACAGCGGCGCGTGACCACGCGTCCAGTCGTCTTCGCCGGCCTAATTGGCGCCCCGCTGTCAGCCGCTGACACCTCCTCCTGCAAGAGCCCCCCCCCCCCCCCCCCCCGTCAACGGATGGAAAATAGCTCATATTTATGTGAAGGGCAGCGCACCAGCCCTGCGTCCTGCGATCGATCGATACTGCATGCAAACGGAGCAGTGGTGCAGGGACGAGCCGGGGAAGCTGGGGGACTGCCGTGCAACCGAATTAAAATCACCCCCAGACTGGAAGGACAGCAAGAACTGAACAAGCCGTTTCCAAAATGCAATTCATCCGTTATGGGAAAAAAAACCCCAGTTATTTTCTTCAACATGCAGCAGAAGAAGTCTGCAAAAGTCCCACTCGTTATTTTTAAAACCAAGCACATTATATAACAGACTATGGCAGGCCTGACAGAGCGGGTCTACGTTCATTCTGGAACAGCACTTCTGCCTTTCGTAAGGCGGCGAGCTGATTTTGGAGCAGTACTCTTTATGTGCTTTTTACCTCGGGGGTCAAAGGTTAGCAGACCAGGTTTCAGTCCTGACGGATGTGCAGATTCGAGTCTCTCACCTCCTGTACTGTGCGCCCCATGATGCATCATCTTTCCACTGCATGCAGATTTCCCTCCACACACTGCTTCATCAAAATAAGGATATTTTTTTTGTTTATTTTTGTTATATAATGGATAAGAGTGCCTTGCTCAAGGGGCTGGCATTCCCAAATAGGCCTCGAGCACACTCAGTCCAGTGTCCAACTGGAAGTCAATGGAACAAATGTGTGATTTGTAGGCATATTTGTCCTCTGCCAGTGTTACTTTTGGGACATAAAGACTGCACCGGCTCCTCCTTGACTCAGAGCCTTCATCTGATTCTAAGAGGACGAAGACGTCGGTGACAGAGACGGCCTTCTTCTGCCCTCCTCAATACGACAATTATTTCTTGCCGCCGGCTTTAGAAGGCTCTGTCTGTGGCTCGGACTTAAAGTTTAAACAACCCCCTCTGTATGCGAGACCCAGGCCCACCCGGGGGGAGTGATGGGGTGGGGTGGTGAGAGAGGGGCACTTGTTTTGGCCCTAAATGGATCCCAGAGGCGCACCGGCACGAGACACGACTGTCTGCTGTTGGTGTGTGAGGCATGATTCATATGGTGTGTGTGTGTGTGTGTGTGTGTGTGTGTGTGTGTGTGTGTGTGTGTGTGTGTGTGTGTGTGTGTGTGTGTGCGTGCGTGTGTGTGTGTGCGTGTGTGTGTGCGGTACATTGGGAGACGTGGTTATTTGTGCAGTAATTGGACTGAACTGTTCCAGATTGATCAGCGGTTCCACGTCCACATGCCGTTGACATTTATGGGCTGGAAAAAGCAGCAGCATCGATAGGCTGGACTCCAAAACGAACACAAAACAAAACAAAACAGAACCGAACCCCCGAGTCTGCTTTTAGATGCTAAAATGCATGTGGAGAAATGGGAGAGCAGGGCAGGGGGATGAAATAATTGCCCTCGTCATGGCGACCCATGGAAACGAATGTTGCTGAGCCGCGTGACGTCATCAGGATAGTAAATATCATCAGGAATTGATCAACACAGGTTAAAACTGCTCTGGAAACAGGAGCGCCTCCTCCTACCACACGCTTCCCCTTATTTTAAGAGAAATAACTTGTTTGAACTCAATCATAGTACAAACGACTGAAGATGGATTGTTTGTGCCGTTGAACGTGACTTTTATTAGCAAATCAGGACTGAGTCATGAGTCGCCAAAACCAACGTCCCCTCTGAATTAAATGATATTCTACATCAGTTCACATCTTCTTCGTGATGAAGATGGCGGGCAGCCGTGGGCTCAGCACACCTTCCTCAGCCTGGAAGCGGCAGAGCTGCTGGCATCTGCCCGGGGAGGGGACGATGGCGTGTGGGAGACATGAGGGCCGGACTGAACGTCAGGCTGACTCGATGGGATCCTCCATGTGGTTTTGCAGCTCCGGTGGATGTGATGACCTCTGCCACGAGCACTTGGCCCTCATGGGTCGCGCATAACGGGACACCTACCATGTCTGTCTGTCTGTCTGTCTGTCTGTCTGTCTGTCTGTCTGTCTGTCTGTCTGTCTGTCTGTCATTGACTTCAGGACAAACTCCACCCTCCAATATGCCGGGTCCCCTAGGATTCAGAGAGACACACACATGCGCACACAGAGGGAGCGCCTACTCAGAGCCGGCTAACGATGCCTACCGAAGCTAAACAGCAGAATGGCTGGGTGTTGTGGGGCTGAGTGTGTTGCTGCTCTGAGTGTGTTGCTGCTCTGAGTGTGTTGCTGCTCTGAGTGTGTTGTTGCTCTGAGTGTGTTGTTGCTCTGAGTGTGTTGTTGCTCTGAGTGTGTTGTGGCGCTGAGTGTGTTGTGGTGCTGAATGTGTTGCTGTACTGAGTGTGTTGTTGCTCTGAGTGTGTTGCTGTACTGAGTGTGTTGTTGCTCTGAGTGTGTTGCTGTACTGAGTGTGTTGCTGTACTGAGTGTGTTGTTGCAATGAGTGTGTTGCTGTACTGAGTGTGTTGCTGCCCTGAGTGTGTTGCTGCCCTGAGTGTGTTGCTGCATGGTGCATTATGACTTTCTATATGTGGACGCAGCCACATCTTGCATCGCCGTGACGGGAGTGTGTCTAAATGTGGATACAGGCGCGTGGCGCATCTGGGAAACCTGCAAGCTTGTTCGCGTGGGTGGGCGGATGCATGCATGCACGTGTACAGATGCGTCTGTGCATGTTTTGTGGATGCAAGACGTGCGTCCCCACACACGCGTATCCAACGTGTGTTTTCACGTCCTGGTGTGTGTGTGTGTGTGAGTGTGTGTGAGTGAGACACTGTGGTCATGGGGAAGCAGGGAGAGGTGCATGGAAGATGCAGAGCATGCACATTCTGCCCGCCGCAGGGTGTCGCATTTCACAGTCTGGTGGACTCGAACCCCTGCAGGACACATCGTATTAAGAGAGAGAGGAGAGAGAGAGAGAGAGAGAGAGAGAGAGAGAGAGAGAGAGAGAGAGAGAGAGAGAGAGAGAGAGAGAGAGAGAGGAATAAACTAATGGTGCCTGTCTTAAAAAGAGGCAATAAAAGGATGACGATGTTTAGAAGTTGAACAGCAGTGACGCCTCAGAACAGTCCTGCAGAAACAGGAAGGGGGTGAAAATGAAATGAATAAAAGTGTGATAAGACATAAAGGTGTAAACTGATAGATAGAGGATGTGACATGGTGCAGCATCGCTCCTCAGATGGAAGCTTGTCAGGGAGTGGGAGCAGAAGAAGAACAGGAGACGAAGAAAAGGAGGAAACAGGGGAGGGAGGATATGGATGCAGATGGCAAGGAGGGGGAGTGACTCCAGACTGGGCTGCTGCAAAGAGAGGAGGCCAAGTCAACACTCCGTCCCCTCCATCTCTCCTCCTCCTGGACCCTCCTCTTATTTGTGAAACATGAGTGGTGGTGAGAGAGAGAGATAAGAACAGAGAGGAGGAGAGGATGTGTGTATGTCTGTACGGAGCAGTGTGTGCGTGTGCGTGCGTATGTGCGCGTGCGCGTGCGTATGTCTGTGTATACCTGAGAAGACAAATAGAGATGAAGAGATAGAGAGAGATGAAGAGAGGTTTGGAGTAAGACTGAAACAGATAGATGGAAACTTGCAGATGGATTCTCTTAGCAGGAGCAGTGCGCGTGTGCGTGTGCGTGTGCATGTGTGTGTATACACTTCCTGTGCGTCTATATGTGTGCACGTGTATGCGCCCGTGCGTGCCTCCATAGGGCATCGTTTGTGCGTCGGTCTACGTATGCGTACATACATACGTGTGCATGCGTCTGGGTGTGTTATGTAATCCTCAGCAGGCCGCCGCTGCTTTTACACACAAACACACACACACACACACGCACACAGCAGGCGGTGCCCCCGACCCCCCCCCCGGCTTGCGTCCTGCAGATCGTGGATGCTATAGATTCGTGTTGCGTAAGGATCTGCAAGCTGCACCCGCTGACTTGCTCCGCCGCTTATTGTGAAGACCGGATATGAACGATCAGCGTGACTCTGCTTCCGTCAAAGAACCTGTTGAGGACAATCAGAACATGTAAAAAGCATTTTAATGTTGTGCCATTTAACCACCATTACCACCCATTCAAGTTAGCGGAGCAGTGTGCGGGACGTGCCAAAATCACCCAAACAGAGAAAAGGTGTGGGAGACGGCTGGCCAATACATGGGGGTTGGGGCGCCGCCCCCTTCAAGTATCGAGAGACGAAACTCAACTTAAACATGTCTGTCAGCGCCTGTCAGCAGCATTGGTTCAAATGGTGTTTGGTTGGTTCCTGTCTGAATACATATACTTCCTGGGTGAGAGGCGCCGGCCAAACCATACCTTATGTAAGCCCTCGAACTTGTGGCGAGCAGGTGACCCGAGGCTGCTGTCTGATTGGTTTCTGCAGATTCTCCAGGGGGCGCAGTGCTGTGCCGCCCCAGACACGCCCACTTTTATTGGCAGTGAATTGGTATTGTTTTAATGTTTTTTGAGCTAATGTGATTGGGCAATTCTCGTGGCTGTCAGTCATGTTCACACCCACCACCACGCCTTGTCTCGACTGTCAATCATCCACCGTCTACGAACCCAGATCAAATCTATAGGCCACACTGTCCTTCTTAATAACTCTGTGACTGTGTGGACATTAAAGCAGCTGTCAGGTGTGCTGCGCCAAGCTAAATTGCTACCCCCCCCCCCAAAAAAACATTTTTAGCACCAGCCGCCACTGGTGTAAAATGAGGGAAACACATTTCAAGAGACTTAGCAGCTTATTAGGACCTATGGTTACGTTTTAAAGTTAAGCGACCTCTAGCGGTCGTGCTGCCAATAGCCATCTTAGTTACTATACTAGACGGCGAAACAACACAAAAGCGCACTGACTACATATTCTGTTGTTCCCAGATTGTGTTTATCACTCTTTACTGATGACTCCCCTATATTAGCCTGTCTATGAGGCGTTGTAAAAAGGGTGTCAGCAAGCAGATAAAAACCCACAATGCACAGAGGCAAAAGTATCTGTGGCATATCTCCTGCCGCCGGTAGGGGCGCTAATTTAGGAAACGCTCCTGTGGGTCGTATTAGAGAGTCTATGACCTATGTGGTCGTATGGGTTGGAGGACTTGTAGTGATTTTGGCCCATCTCTGATTCTTTAAGCACAAAGGGATATTTATTGCCTTTAACTGCATTTTGTTTTCCAGCTATAAACCTGTTCACCGCAAAGACGGTGCTTCTAGACAAGCGTGACAGTCGTGACGCCGCACAGGAATATCTTATCACATCTTATCCACCAACTACTGACAGCACACGATTTATTCATCTGGTGTCGGGAAATCCTACCCAGTTGAGCTATTTTACAGCACTGGCAGATTATGTTGCTTGTTTTGGAGATTTTCTTACTTGAATATGCCAGATTTTTGCCTTGGCATTTTTGCTTTTCCTCTGTTGTGGCTGCACTGATTGCTCTGGTGATAAATTCAACCAAAAAAGGAAGAAAAGAAAAAACAGACCGCATCACACGTCTGCTTTTGATAGAGAAAATCTTTTCCCACATCCGGTGTTTCTTATCCGCAGTTTCACCATGAGCATTAAGCACAGTGACGTACACACTGATGCAGATTGTGTGTGTGTTGTGTCAGCTGATTTGTATTCGTTTCTGGTTTTGGGTTTTGTGTTGATGTCACGCTGGCTGGAGTCCCTGCAGACTCGGCCAGTGTGCACCTCCGCGTCACGTAGCCATGCACGGCCGGGCCACGTTTACCCAGAAACCCCTTCTTCTGTGTGATGTGTCTCAGGTTATGCGTGGCCCGGCCTTAATGCACGGGGCTTACAGGACTTGCAGGACTTACAGAACTTGCAGGAGTCAACGCCGTGGCGGTTCAGATCAGTCCTCCTCCCTGGAGACCCGACGAGCAGAATGAAGATGGTCCCTGCCGGCTGAGAGTCGTATTGCTGATGTATGAATGTGTTTATTGTAGGGGACAGAGCCTGGATATGACTTCATTGGTTTGCAACCACACAGAACATCTTTTCAGTCTTTGCTGGTTTAGGTATAAACATCATGTCATGCAAGTCAGATGAAATCACATTCATTCAGCATGATTCATTCAATTCTAGCCAAGACATGTTTAGTTCATTCCAAGTTAGTTCAGTTCAATTAAAGGCATTTGAATTTCGTTCAGCTCAGTTCAGCTCAGTTCACTACATTTCATTGAGGTCATGACAACGTCGGATCCATCTATGTGAAAGAAAAGTCTCAGACAGATGCTCGCACCCTGTAAATGCTGGAAGAACTTGTCAAGATCCGAACCATCGCATGGGCTGCACCTGGCCTGCAATCCTGGAGGTTTTATTTATTTATTTATTATGTTTCCCCCCCCCCTTTTTCTCCCAATTACCCCACTCTTCCGAGCTGTCCCGGTCGCTGCTCCACCCCCTCTGCTGATCGGCGGAGGGCTGCAGACTACCACATGCCTCCTCTGATACATGTGGAGTGGCCAGCTGCTTTTCACCTGACAGTGAGGAGTTTCACCAGGGGGACGTAGCACGTGGGAGGATCACACTATTCCTCCCCTCGGCTGCGAGAGCTTGGTCTGCCGTGTTTGGTGGGCCCACCCAGGGATCACGGCCCTGCCTGGAGCTGCACCTGAAGAGGAAACACCGAGGGCGGTCTGACAGGACGCGGAAGCGGGGCAGGCTAAGCTAACTGCTAGCCCACGCAGACTGGCAGTTCCGATAACACTGAGGGCGGTCTGGCGGTGGCCTCGCCGTAGCCTTGACTGTGTTTTTGGTGTTGTCATGTGGAGTGCGGGGAGGTGTGTCAAGGGTGTCTGGATGGGAGAGCTGGCATTGGATCGGCTGGGAGAGCTTGGTCTGCTGTGTCCGGTGGACCCAAGGACCACGGGCCTGCCCGGAGCTGCGCCCGAGGAGTAAACACCGAGGGTGGTCTGACAGGACATGGAAGTGGGGCAGGCTAAGCTAACTGCTAACCCATGCAGACCAGCAGGTCTGACCGTCATCCTGTGTTCGTTCCTTTGGACAGTGATTCTTTTTTGTTTTTTTTAGTTTTTTAGTTGTTAGTGTGGATATACGGATGTGTTAGTTTGGATACGTGTGTTCTTGTAGTTCCTGTAGGTTTTGGATATGTGTTTTGTCTTTGTGTTGCACATGTTCCTGATTCCTGATTCTACTTGTTAAAAATGTGTTGCACTCAGATGACATGTGCAGCAGAACTAGAACAGCTGTGCGTGTGACCGTGATCATGTGCATGCATGTCAATGAGCAGGGCCTCGAACCCCCTTGTGACGGCCCTGCTCAAGATACTGGACAAAACATGATTTTATCTTACGTGTCTCTAAAGTCACCTTTGCCGTTTTGTCCCCGGCTTTTTAAACCGTCACGTCACCGTTTACATATTTTTCAGTCGTGTTTCAGTTTAATTGAAGCCTTCACCAGACCTCATCAAAAGAGAGGGAGGTGAGGGCCCGGCCGTTCAAAGAGCATCTTTGTTTGTTCAGCAATGAACATATTTCCCCCTCCGAACAGGGAACATGAAGTACTCGTTTGCTTCACAGAGACACGTACACGGATGAGCCAAAACATTGTGACCACACACAAGTAAACCGAATAACAAAGAAGGTTGACTCAGTTCATCTGGACACCACGTTTATTGAGAGAGGCGTTTCATCATCATCTGAGTGACCTCTTCAGTCTTAATTGACTGCAGGTACCCCACCCTTATAAACAAAACAGTGCCTAACGACTCAAACCAACGGCCAGTTTCATGTGCAAATATGGGTGTGCCCGTTAGCTAGAGTGTTGATGGCCACTTCTGTCAATAAACGTTGTGTCCAGATGAACAGATTCAACCTTCTCTTATTTTCTTACCTGGACTATTGAGCATGCATCAAGACATAAGCCGAATAACACCGATCATCTCCAAACAAGGGCACATGTCAAGGTCTGGGTAGATTAGATGGTGAGCGAACAATCAGTCCTCGTAGTCAACATGTTGGATGCAGGAGAAATGGGCAGGAGTAAAGACCTAAGTCACTTTGACAAGGGCCAAGTTGTGATGGCCAGACGACTGGGTCAGAGTATCTCTGAAACAGCAAGGCTTGTGGGGTGCTCCCATTCAGCAGTGGTGAGTACCTACTGACAGTGGTCCGAGGAGGAACAAACCACAAACCGGAGACAGGGTGTTTGGGTGCCCAAAGCTCATCGATGTGCGAGGGCAACAAAGGCTATCCCGTCTGGTCCAAACTGACAGAAGGTCTGCTGTGACACAAGTCATAGTATATTTTAATGATGGTTACAGGAGGAATGTGTCACAACACAGACGACAAGCCAGTGGAGGCAGTGTGATGCTCTGGGCAGTGTTCTGCTGGGAAACCCTGGGTCTAACCATTCACGTGGGGGTCAATTTGACACGTACCACCTATCTAAACATCATTGCAGACCAGGTACACCCCTTCATGGTAATGGTGTTCCCTGATGGCAGTGGCCTCTTTCAGCAGGATAATGCCCCCTGCCACACTGCACACATTGTTCTGGAAGGGTTTGAGGAACATGATGAAGTGTTCAAGGTGTTGCCCTGCCCTCCATATTCTCCAGAGCTCAATCCGACTGAGCATCTGTGGGATGTGCTGGACCGACATGTCTGATCCACAGTGGCTCCACCTCGCAACTTACAGGACTTGAAGGATCTGCTGCTAATGTTTTGACGCCAAATACCACAGGACATCTTCAGGGGTCTTGTAGAGTCCATGCCCCAGTGGGTTGATGCTGTTTTGGCGGAACATGGAGGACCAGCAGCATATTAGGCATAATGGTCACGGTCATAATGTTTTGGCTCATCGGTGTATGTTGTGTAATGGCCTCTTGTGGTCATCTGGAGATGAATGACAGTAAGCTGACTCATGATGCTCGGAAGTGGATTCGCCACACCGCCGTTTCCTCTTAACCAGATAGCAGTCAGGAGACCTCGAAGGCAGGAGGCCACGCACAATCTATTTGACATGGCTCACCCCATGATGCGCCCACGTCGTGAAAGCACCCCTTTGTGCGCCGGCCATCGCACAAAGTACACAACATGGACATCTTAAGTGTTTTCAGCCGCTGGCTCATTACTGGATTTGTCAGTTCTGAGAAAAACTGTGGCATGTGTTTTCAGGGGATGGGGATTTAGTTTTTAGAGCTGTGAGGTAATCCAATTAGCATGAACAGCCAAATGAATAAATATCAGCTCAAATTTGATTTGGTTACAAAGGCGAGGCAGTGTTTCATATTTCTGCTCAAATTCGATTTGGTTACAAAAGCGAGGCAGCGTTGCTTAGTTTTACCTGAATGTGTGTGTGTGTGTGTGTGTGTTAGCATTTGAGGAGATGTATGTGCGACCCCCTGACCCAGTAACATCCACTGCTCGGCGGCGGCGTTGAGCGAGCTCTGCCACCTCTTGTCTCATCAGTCAGACAGCCAGGAGTGATGGCCAGCGATAGGCGCCCGCTAGTGCTGCACCGCCGCTGATGAACAGGCGGAAGCGCCGGCAGAACACAGGACGGCAGAGGATGTAATCATTTGTCTGCTGTTCAGGCGAACCCAGCCGTCATCCACACTCCCAACAACCCCAACCCCCCCCCCCAACAATGCTGGCAAAAGCGCTAGGAGGAGGAGGGTGATGGAGGACGGGTGGGAGGGTGGAGGTTCAAATCTAAGTGAACCCGTCTGACGTGCGTCCCAAAGGGCCACCTGAGGTTTAAAGAAGAAGAAGAGGAAGAAGAAGAGTCAGGCTATTTCCTCTCTCTCTCTCTCTCTTTTCTCTCTCGCCTCGCACCGGCACACACGGATTGGCAATGACTTTCACATCATTTGAGGCAGAATTGAGAAGCGGTTACAGCGTCTTACAGTGATCTGACATGCCTCGCTGCTGCCATCCAGCTTGGCAACCGCAATGGAGGGAAGAGGGGGTGGGGGGCGTTTTTCTTCTGTTTGGAATTACCACCGGTCCCTCCGTCTGTCTCTCTCTTTCCTTCTGTCTCTTTCCGTAGTAAGGGTCGAGTATTGTTAAGGATGAAGTGATACCGGTACCGCTTACCGACACCGGTGCTTCATGATACCACCTAACAGTGCCTTGTTCTTGTCATGCCATGAAAAACATGTTCACAGTACCCACAATACATTGCATTCTCTCTCTTTTTGTTGTTGTTGGATTTTTCCCCCTTTTTCTCCTCAATTGTACTTGGCCAATAACCCCACTCCACTGCACCACCCCCTCCGCTGATCCGGGGAGGGCTGCAGACTACCACATGCCTCCTCCCATCCATGTGGAGTCACCAGCCGCTTCTTTTCACCTGACAGTGAGGAGTTTCACCAGGGAGACATAGTGCGTGGGAGGATCACGCTATTCCCCCCAGAACAGGCACCCCAACTGACCAGAGGAGGCGCTAGTGCAGGACACACACCCACATCCGGCTTCCCACCCGCAGACATGGCTAATTGTGTCTGTAGGGACACCCAACCAAGCCGGAGGTAGCACAGGGATTCGAACCACCGATCTCCATGTTGGTAGGCAACGAAATAGACCACCACGCTACCCGGACGCCCAACTCACTGCATTCTCATCCCACAGTTTCTTATGATAACGCCATTGATAAAGTGTTGCTATAGGACACGGTCAGGACCCTCCAGCGCCTGGATGGAGATGCCATGGACTCCCATGTTAAACTTCTGCCAAGACTTCTGAATGCTACTGACCTGCAGGCTAGCCAGCGGTGAAGGTCAGGCCTACAGGTAGTTAGCAGTCTCATACAGATACCGCAGGGTTATTTCTGTGTCACTTATTGATGCTTTGTCAACAGAGGTGATAAAAGATGCCGTGTGATCAGAAAAGGCGTGAAAACAGCATCATATTTGATGTATGGATGTTTTTTTGTGTTTTTTTACTGTTGTTAACAACCAGATATCTACATAATATAGCATGACTGCAGCATGCTGAATAATGCACTGGAAATGTGCAGAAAAAAGACTTGTTGGTTCATACAGGCTTCAGACTATTTTTCTGTTGGAAAATGAGCATATCGGCCCTTTTTGGTCAAACACTTGACCTCTCCGCTGTGGTAGTCTGCACCTCTCCGCTGTGGAAAATTGCTCATGTGTGTTTATGCTATCCTCAGCACTGATAAAAACTACTGTCAGTACCGATGTTATCGGTCTGGTCCAATTTTGGCACCAATACCCTTTAATGTGTCAGTAGTTGAGCCAAACCCGGTTTGAAAATAACTTCTACTTCAAAACTAGCAAAGAATTGTTAAATTTAAACTTGACACAATGTTGTAGACTTTCAACTCCAACTTTCAACTTTATTTGTTCCTGGAGGACAGTTGGTTTTGCAGCAAGACATAAATACCAGACGGTAAAATACAGACAGGCGACATAGGGTACATAAATTGTGGGAGTGGGACGGAAGATCACGGACTCGGGGAAAACAACGTGGTCCTGGATTGACCTTCCCAATTATAGAGTTACATACAAGAATCTACTACTACTACTACTAGTAGAAGGGAGTAAGTAGTTAGTACTAGGGAGTTAGTAGTAGGGAGTTAGTAGTTAATAGTAGGGAGTTAGTTAGAAGTAGGGAGTTAGTAGTTAGTGGTAGGGAGTTAGTAGTTAGTAGTAGGGAGTTAGTAGTTAGTAGTAGAGAAATTAGTCATAGGGAGTTAGTAGTAGGGAGTAAGTAGTTGGTAGTAGGGAGTCAGTAGTTAGTAGAAAGTCAGTAGTTAGTAGTAGGGACTAAGTAGTTGGTAGTAGGTAGTTAGTAGTAGAGAGTTAGTAGTTAGTAGTAGGGAGTAAGTAGTTGGTAGTAGGGAGTTAGTAGTTGGTAGTAGGGAGTTAGTAGTTAGTAGTAGGGAGTTAGTAGTTGATAGTAGGGAGTTGGTAGTTAGTAGTAGAGGGTTAGTAGTTAGTAGTAGGAAGTAAGTAGTTGGTAGTAGGGAATTAGGAGTTAGTAATAGAGAGTTAGTAAGTAGTAGTAGGAAGTAAGTAGTTGGTAGTAGGGAGTTAGTAGGAAGTAGTAGGAAGTAAGTAGTTAGTAGTAGGGAGTTAGGAGTTAGTAGCAGAGAGTTAGTAGTTAGTAGTAGGAAGTAAGTAGTTGGTAGTAGGGAGTTAGGAGTTAGTAGTAGGGAGTTAGGAGTTAGTAGTAGGGAGTTAGTAGTAGTTGGTAGTAGGGACTTAGGAGTTAGTAGTAGGGAGTTAGTAGTAAGTAGTAGGGCGTTAATAAAGTGCTGAATTCCAGGACATCAGTTACAAGATCAACATGTCACCAATATAAATACAACACGGATATGTAAGTACAATTCAACAACCTTATGTAAACAACATAGCTGACAATGTCATCATGAACATGATCGACATAGATAGCGAAGGTCGGCAGCACTGTGAAACATTGTCATGACCGTCATCATCACCATCATTATCAAAGGACAACACCATCGCTACTATCTGCCCCCCGGTCTGAGTTCAGAGGGGTAGCAGCGGTGGGAATGAATGAGAGTGTGTATCTGGTACTCTCTATGGGGGGAAATCTGAACCAGCAGCCAGAATGTAGGATGTAAACCTCAGACCGAAGGGGTGATGGGATGGATTTAGTGGATTTAGACACCACCTGTCTGCTGTACAGGTCAGTGAGGTTACTTTGCTGGACACCAAGGATTTTACTGCAGACTTTACCCATTTTGGGAAGAGCAGATTTGGCCTTGATGCTTAGATTGCCATAACACAGACTCAGTGTAGGATGTGTAAAAAAGGGTCATGAAGGTCTTATCAATATCGACTTTTGACAGTTTATGAAGGCAGACCGGTCGTTGCTGGCCCTTCTTGCAAAACATCTCTGTGTCGAAGTTAAAATTCAACTTATTGTCAGTCAAGCTACCAAAGCACTTGCATGTTTCTCCAACTTCTACCACCTGCCCCATGATGGAAGAGCTCTAATTCAACAAGCACTCCACTTTCTTTCTGTTTAACCCTGAATTCTGTACTTTTTACACTCTTTCCAGTCTTTCAGTTTGCACAGTCACTTTAATCCCTACATATACCATACTGTATGGTTTAACCTAGCCACTTTACTGTGCAGTACACCAGCACATATCCACTTATTCTATATTGTATCATATTGTATATAACTTATTGTAATATATTATATTCTATATTGTATTCTATATTGTATATTTAGTGTAACGACCACGGATGACTAGATTCGCTAGCCCTTGACTAATGGGTCAGAACTCTTAGTTGACTGGTTAGCATAGTCGCCTGTGGTGCGGGAGACACAGGTTCACTTTCCGGCTGCACTCCGAATTCGCTACAATATATTTATGTCATTTATAGCCAGCAACTCATGATTTAATGTTCTCATTCTGGAATTTTTTTGTTTTTCATTCATCCATCCATTATCCAAGCCGCTTATCCCAATTGGGGTCGCGGGATGCTGGAGCCTATTCCAGCAGTCATTGGGCGGCAGGCGGGGAGACACCCTGGACAGGCCGCCAGGCCATCACAGCCCGTTAGTAAATTTATGTTCTTGCACTGCTACCTACCAAGTCGTATTCATGTGTGGACCCGGTACATTAGACCAATAATGTGATTCTAATTTTGTTTTAATAATATGTGGGATGCCGTGGCTCTGATAATACCTACAAATTCAAACAACGTCCAGGCTCTCTATATCCGTCTTTGGCTGTGGCATACCAAACATCCCAGCTCATCCTTCTGCCTACTTGTTGCTAGGCAGCCTTGGCAAGCAGAGCACCGGCCTCAGCCCATTTGTTTGTTTAGCTGTCAGTCTCGGATGCTAATCCCACCCTCACGAGACTTCCAGCCATCCAGAAACCAGAGAGCCGGCCATTTGGACCAACGCTCGCCAGGGGCCGAGAGAGACAAAGAAGGAGAGAGCGAGGGAAAAGAGAGAGAGATAGAGACAGAGAGAGAGAGATGCAACAGGCCTCTGAAGGGAGGGAGAGAGAGACAAGGGTAATTTAGCCTGAGTAAACACCATTGCTTGTCTTTGTCATCACCAACCAGTCATCAATCATGGCTCTCGGCTCTCGGCAGAGACAGCTGCAAGGACGCGGCCTGCTTCAAAATGGGCCAGATACTTTATAAAGCCGGCCTGTCACCGGCAAAGATCACCGCCACCCTCACCTTTTCCACTACTAGTACCCCCCCCCTTTTCTCCCCAGTTGTACTTGGCCAATTTCCCTATTTTCTGAGCCGTCCCGGTCTCTGCTCCACCCCCTCTGCCGATCCAGGGAGGGCTGCAGACTACCACATGTCTCCTCCCATACATGTGGAGTCACCAGCTGCTTCTTTTCACCTGACAGTGAGGAGTTTCACCAGGGGGACGTAGCACGTGGGAGGATCACGCTATTCCCCCCTGCCCCCCCCCCAAACAGGTGCCCTGACCAACCAAAGGAGGGGCTAGTGCACACATACCCACATCCGGCTTCCCACCCACAGACACGGCTAGTTGTGTCTGTAGGGACGCCTGACCAAGCTGGAGGTAACACGGGGATTTGAACCGCCGATCTCTGTGTTGGTAGGCAACAGAATAGACCGCCACGCTACCCAGATGCCCTCCACTGCTAGTACTACTTGAAGTGCAAAGTACCCGGATGAGCTTCGGTCTCTGGTGAAAACCGGAGCAGGAAGTCATGTTAGCCTTTCTTACACGTGAGCACTGCTTTATCCCTCACCTGCTTTTGTTTGTGATGCACTTTGTGCACTCTTGGTTAAAAAAACAACAACTAAATGTATTAAGTCATGAAGTTGTACCTTATTGCGTGATACATTTAAGCAGCGGTCTGTGCTTTATGAATGGATCATGTAATTGTCCCATCGTAGATCATTATTATAGTTGATAAAGGTAATGGATGGATGGATATTATTATTATATTTTACATATCTTGTTTGCATGAGCAATCCGTTGTGTATGTGTCTGAGTCCACGAGGCACACTCATGAGTGAATGTGTGTGTTTGTGTGTGTGTGGTAGTGTATGCGACATGCATGTGTGTATGTGTTTGTGTATACGTGTAAATATGAGTATGTGGGTGTGTGTTTGTGCGTGCATGAGAGTTGGTGCATAAATATTCTTTTGTGAGGTCTTCTTTTGTGTGTGTTTATGCATGTAAGTACATGTGTATGGTTGTGTTGTGTTTTGTGTGTGTGTGTGTGTGTGTGGGTGTGTGTGTGTGTGGTAGTGTATGTGACATGCATGTGTGTATGTGTTTGTGTATATGTGTAAATGTGAGTGTGTGGCTGTGTTGTGTGTGTGTGTGTGTGTGTGTGTGTGTGTGTGTGTGTGTGTGTGTGTGTGTGTGTGTCTCTGCAGACTTTTTGCATGCAGGCCTCAGCATTCAGCCCCGATTATCCAATATGCAAAGCCAGCGGTATTTTTCCATCTGCTGTGGGGAACGTTTTCTGTCGTGACCTGGAAACCTCCACAGTCAGCCAGACCGTCCGTGCAGACGTCCTCTGCAACACACCTCCATCTTAACCCGTCCTCTGACGTCGCTCTCACCACGTCTTCTCTTTTGCTTTTTTTTGGGGGTGGGGATTTTTCCCCCTTTTCTCTCAAATTGCATCCGGCCAATTACCCCAGTCTCCCGAGCCGTCCCGGTCTCTGCTCCAGCCCCTCTGCCGATCCGGGGAGGTTTGCAGACTACCCCATGTGGAGTCACCAGCCGCTTCTTTTCACCTGACAGTGAGGAGTTTCGCCAGGGGGATGTAGCACGTGGGAGGATCACGATATTCCCCCCAGTTCTTCCCTCTTCCCCCCCAAACAGGCACCCCGACCGACCAGAGGAGGTGCTACTGCAGCGACCAGGACACATACCCACATCCGGCTTCCCAACCGCAGACACATCCAATTGTGTCTGTAGGGACGCCTGACCAAGCCGGAGGTAACACGGGGATTTGAACCAGCGATCCCTGTGTTGGTAGGCAATGGAATAGACCGCTATGCCACCCGGACAACCTACACAAAGCATTTTAACAGCATCCACACTCTGTGGCCGTCATTCAGTATTATCATGTTGCACAGGGATGAATGTTGGATATTGTGATGTTGTGATGTGAAATATTGACGCCACAGTTAATGATAATGAGAAGCTATGAGCTGACGGGTTTAAGAAGATGAGGTGTGAGATACTGGAGGTGGTATAATGTGAAAGCTAGTTCTGGTTTGATGTTATACTGGACACTAGAAACAGGTCAGTGTGATGAAGCTGAGCTGTATTGTTAAACATGGTGTTTCTACATATGGAAGCTGACGTCATGACTCTATGTTGATATGATGGAAGGTCCTGCAGGAGAGGATGGAGAGACGGGACTCTATATGATGATATGATGTGAGGTCTTGCAGGAAAGGATAGAGAGACAGGACTCTATATGTTGTTATGATGTGAAGGGCTGTAGGAGAGGATGGAGAGACAGAACTCTATATGATGATATGATCTAAGGTCCTGCAGGAGAGGATGGAGAGACAGAACTCTATATGATGATATGATCTAAGGTCCTCCAGGTGAGGATGGAGAGACAGAACTCTATATGATGATATGATGTAAGGTCCTCCAGGTGAGGATGGAGAGATGGGACTCTATATGATGATATGATCTAAGGTCCTCCAGGTGAGGATGGAGAGACGGGACTCTATATGATGATATGAAGTAAGGTCCTGCAGGAGAGGATGGAGAGACGGGACTCTATATGATGATATGATGTAAGGTCCTGCAGGAGAGGATGGAGAGACGGGACTCTATATGATGATATGATGTAAGGTCCACCAGGTGAGGATGGAGAGATGGGACTCTATATGATGATATGATGTAAGGTCCTGCAGGAGAGGATGGAGAGACGGGACTATATATGATGATATGATTTAAGGTCCTCCAGGTGAGGATGGAGTGATTGGACTCTATATGATGATATGATGTAAGGTCCTGCAGGAGAGGATGGAGAGACGGGACTCTATATGATGATATGATCTAAGGTCCTCCAGGAGAGGATGGAGAGACGGGACTCTATATGATGATATGATCTAAGGTCCTGCAGGAGAGGATGGAGAGACGGGACTCTATATGATGATATGATGTAAGGTCCTGCAGGAGAGGATGAGAGACGGGACTCTATATGATGATATGATGTAAGGTCCTGCAGGAGAGGATGGAGAGACGGGACTCTATATGATGATATGATCTAAGGTCCTCCAGGAGAGGATGGAGAGACGGGACTCTATATGATGATATGATCTAAGGTCCACCAGGTGAGGATGGAGAGATGGGACTCTATATGATGATATGATCTAAGGTCCTGCAGGAGAGGATGGAGAGATGGGACTCTATATGATGATATGATCTAAGGTCCACCAGGTGAGGATGGAGAGATGGGACTCTATATGATGATATGATGTAAGGTCCTGCAGGAGAGGATGGAGAGACGGGACTATATATGATGATATGATTTAAGGTCCTCCAGGTGAGGATGGAGTGATTGGACTCTATATGATGATATGATGTAAGGTCCTGCAGGAGACGATGGACATGCAGACAGACTGACGGGATCTTCTGAGGATCTCTTGCTGAAGCCATCAGCGTCTTAATGAGACCTGTGGGAGAAGCCGTTGATCACCCGTTTCCACTGTTAGTGTGTTTGTGTGGGAGTGAACAGTGTGTGTTTAGGTGTGTGTTGGGGGGATTGTGTGGGAGTGAGCAGTGTGTGTTTAGGTGTGTGTTGGGGGGATTGTGTGGGAGTGAGCAGTGTGTGTTTAGGTGTGTGTTGGGGGGATTGTGTGGGAGTGAGCAGTGTGTGTTTAGGTGTGTGTTGGGGGGATTGTGTGGGAGTGAGCAGTGTTTGTTTAGGTGTGTGTTGGGGGGATTGATGGACCCCCGCCCCCACCGACACTAATTAAGAATGAATAGCGAAGGACATCTGGGCTTACGTCTGTTTTACTTTCTGTATCTGTTTCTCCCTCCCTCTCTCCGCCTCTTTGTTTCTGTGTGTCTGTGTGTGTGTGTATGTGTGTCTCTGTGTGCATGTTCCTGTGTGTGTATCTTTGTGTGTGTGTGCGTGTGTGTGTGTGTGTGTGCGCACGTGTGTGTTTGTGTGCGTGTGTGTATTTCTGTGTATCTTTGTGTGTGTGCGTGTTTGTGTGTGTGTGTGTGTGTGTGTGTGTGTGTGTGTGTGTGTGTGTGTGTGTGAACTTGTCTCTTAAATCTGCATCTTTCTCTGGTGAAGTGTTAACCTGTCCTGTCGTGTCCAACAGACGATTTCCGTCCTGCAGGTTTTCCTAAACTAAATAAATAAAACATAAATGTCGTGCACATGATAAATGGACTGCATTTATACAGCGCTTTGAGACTGTCCTCCACCAAAAAACCACCCTATAGGTCATTTTTACAAGCAGCTTATTACGACCTATGGTTACGTTTTAAAGTTAAGCGACCTCTAGCGGTCGTGCTGTCAATAGCAGTCTTAGTTACTATACTAGACGGCGAAACAACACAAAAGCGCACTGACTACATATTCTATTGTTCCCAGATTTTGTTTATCACTCTTTACTGACGACTCACCCTTATTAGCCTGTCTATGAGGCGTTGTAAAAATGGTGTCAGCAAGCAGATAAAGATCCACAAAGATCCACAATGCACAGAGGCAAAAAGTATCTGTGGCATATCTCCTGCCGCCGGTAGGGGGCGCTAATTCAGGAACCGCTCCTGTGGGTCGTATTAGACGGTACCTCTTCAGCAGTCCGTGGAAAACGATGATGACCGTGGTGCAGTTTAAGCTCGGCAAGCACGCCTGTGGGCCATCAGGCCCGCATTACAAGCGCTTTTTCCGTCGAGCTCTCCTCACATCACGCTTTGCGCAGTCGTTAAGACAGCCGGTGTCGTGCCTCCGCCGAACAGTCTCTCTGGACCTCAGAACCCATCCCTAACTGGTACGCCGTAGTGCAACGGGCTCAGTCGGTAAAGAGGTCGCCCCGCAGTGGCAGCTTACTTATCAAGTGATGCCATCCATTGACCAACAGAGTGGTTCCTCTGCGTGCCATCTGATGTTTGTGCCATTGGGCCGATAGGGCTCATGATCCTATTGGGCTCTTCTGCTACAGACACCATCGAGCACCCTGCTGCCAGCGCCTTCTTGGATTTGAATTCGGAGTTACCGTCGCCTAGCTTTTGCCTAAAGAGGCAAATCTACAAGGCAGTAGAAACAGATGCAGGTAGTGCCATCTACTGTCATGATGGTAGCAGCAAAGGCTGACCTGACTTGGCACTATTTAACCCATAGCTGGGGCTGGTTCGTGGGCATCAGGGAATATCCACACACCGGCGGGCCTGCGTACCGCACGTCTAGGGGCCAGACCTCCTCCGAGTCCCTTGTAGATCAGCCAGGGTCCAAGGTGTACCCAGTTACCGTGTGTCGCCAACAGGAGGCGCTACATAGGACTTGCTGTTGGAGAGGCTATGTACTGGCAGGGAGAGACTTACGTGCTCAGCTCTCCTGTTTGCATTTCTGCTAGCCAGCGGTGAAGGTTGAGAGTGAGACGTGGCAGACACACAACACTACACCCACACACTAGATGCCTCACAACAACCCCACTTCTTACACAAGCATGTCAGACACACAGTAGACGGTATGCGACCTATGTGGTCATATGGGGGAGGACAGTCTCTGTTGTTCTACCACCACTCAGAGTGCTTTACAGTGTACGTCTCACATCCACTGGCCATTCACACACACATTCACACACTGATGCTGGAGGCTGCCATGCAAGGCACCAACCTGCTCGTCACGAGCAGTTAGCGGTTCCATGTCTTGCTCAAGGACACTTCGGCGCGCTCTCTGGAGCAGCATGCCGCCTCTTGATGCGTTACCCCGTCACTTCCCCCTGACAGTGAGATGGATGTGATAACCGGTGCTGGCTCCAGTCGAGCTGTTAACCTCCGAACTTAATTGGCCTCCCCTCGTCTCCACAGCAGTGCCAGTGTCGCGAGACACACTCGCCTCCGACCCCCCGGTTCAGTCTATTGGCCCAGATATTGTTTCATTGTAAAATGATGCCAATTAGTAAAGCCAGTCGCCGATGGCTGTGGTCTGGCTCCCTCCGTTCCGATGGGGGAACGTATTTGGGTCGTAAGCTATTTTCAGCCCGCGATGTTGCCAGGAATACCTTGGGGAGCAGCCACTGTTTTATAAGAGAGCACATCAATAATGTTCACTGTACTTTGTGTGTGTGTGTGTGTGTGTGTGTGTGTGTGTGTGTGTGTGTGTGTGTTGGGGAGGTGAAGCGAGTGAGAGAGAAAGTGAAATTCAGTGACAGAATTTGTAGTGGCACTGTGTGTGCGTCCGTGTGTGTGTGTGTGTGTGTGTGTTTGCTTGTGGAATTAAATATTGGCCTGTCTCAGTCAGTCATGCTTGAACCGTCTAGCCCGCCAGCAGGTCAACCAGCAAACAGGGCAGCCAACCAACCAGCCATCTAGATAGCGAGCCTGCCAGACGAACACGCACACACAGACACACACTCACACGCACGCACACGCACACGCACACACATTTGTCCTGCTGCACTTGGGATGACCTTCAACTTAAAGTACATTCATTCCCCAACATCTACTGTGAGCCCAAAACGTGAGCGAACACTAATGCTAATGCTAACACTGATGCTAATAGTAACACTAATGCTAATGCTAACACTGATGCTAACCTCAACCTTTTTTGTCCCAAAAGGACTGTCTCATAGTCAACTCATCAGCATTAGACATACCAACACACACACACACACACACTTTCATACACACACACACACGTTCATACACACACACACACACACACACACTTTCATACACACACACACACACACACTGGAAAACACACATATAGAGTTAGAGGTTAAAGTCAATGAGTTATTAATGCCTACAGTAATGAGTCTGGCTGCCCTCTCTCTCTCTCTCTCTCTCTCTCTCTCTCTCTCTCTCTCTCTCTCTCTCTCTCTCTCTCTCTCTCTCTCTCTCTCTCTCTCTCTCTCCACTGAGCGCTCGTCCATTGTGAAGAGGAAATAGGGGTGAAAAGTGTCGGCGCTTCCTCCTGAAAAACCAGACACAAGGCAGAGAGGGGTGAATGAGTTCAATCTACCGTGCTGCTGCCGCTGCCTGTTCATTCACACAGACTCCACACACACACACACACACACACACACACACACATACTCTGTCACTTTGTCACTGTGGCGTACATGCATAGCACACTAACCGACTCGCTCACTCAATTGCGCTCTCTCGGTCTCTCTGTCTCTCTGTCTCTCTCTCTGTCTCTCTGTCTGTCTGTCTGTCTCTGTCTCTCTGTCTGTCTCTGTCTCTCTGTCTCTCTCTCTGTCTCTCTGTCTGTCTCTCGCTCTCTGTCTGTCTCTCTCTCTCTGTCTCTCTCTGTCTCTCTCTGTCTCTCTGTCTCTCTGTCTCTCCGTCTCTCTCTCTGTCTCTCTCTGTCTCTCTCTGTCTGTCTCTGTCTCTCTGTCTCTCTCTCTGTCTCCCTCCCTCCCTCTCTCTCTCTCTCTCTCTCTCCTCTCTCTCTCTCTCTCTCTCTCTCTCTCTCTCTCTCTCTCTCTCTCTCTCTGTCTCTCTCCTGTCTCTCTGTCTCTCTCTCTGTCTGTCTCTCGCTCTCTGTCTCTCTCTCTCTCTGTCTCTCTCTGTCTCTTTGTCTCTCTCTGTCTCTCTCTCTGTCTCTCTCTGTCTGTCTCTGTCTCTCCTCTCTATCTCTCTCTGTCTGTCTCTCGCTCTCTGTCTCTCTCTCTCTCTCTCTCTCTGTCTCTCTGTCTCTCTGTCTCTGTCTCTCTCTGTCTGTCTTTGTCTCTCTGTCTCTCTCTCTGTCTCTCTGTCTCTCTCTCTGTCTCTCTCTGTCTGTCTCTCGCTCTCTGTCTGTCTGGTCTGTCTCTCTCTCTCTCTCTCTCTCTCTCTCTGTTCTGTCTCTGTCTCTCTCTCTGTCTCTCTCTCGCTCTCTGTCTCTCTGTCTCTCTCTCTGTCTCTCTTTCTCACTCTGTCTCTCTCTCAAATTCAAATGGCTTTATTTTTTTTTAAAATTTTCATCATTTATTTTACTTTTATTTTATTATTATATCTATGTCTATTTTTATTTATTTTTAATTTTCTTTGTTTTAATTTTATTATTTAATTTAAACATATTTAACTTTCATTTTTCGCTCTCTCTCACACACACACACCACAAACACAAACACCCCCCCCCACACACACACACACGTGCACACCCCTCACACGCACACGCGGGCAGGCTCTCTCCTCCACGTGTCTGGGCGGACGGCCCACAGTGGCGGTGCAGCGGCGGTGGCAGACGTCTT